>NW_006399818.1:8321113-8333420 GCF_000299155.1 Elephantulus edwardii
TATTCTTTGAGTGTTTGATATATGTCCTTCCATTCCCTTCTTGCCTGCATGGTTTCTGCTGAGAAATCGGCACTTAATCTTATCTGTATTCCTAGCCATCCTCACAACTCAAAGGTATAAATTTTTCTTTATTCACTGTCCATCTTTTGCAAGCATTTCAGCTACTGAAAATACCATGGCTTGGGTCAGGTGTACCTCAGTCCTCAAAGTGCATCCTTGATCTGTAATAATTTTAATAGGCCCTTTGCAGTAGATTTGCACAAGTTCACCCTACAAAAATACAATTTGCTGGTTCTTTATGAAATCTTTAAAATTGAGACTACTTAAAATACAAGAATTAGCAAAAAAAATTTTATCCTAAGTGGGGGGAAAAAGTTAAGCTAGCTGTCACTGTTTCATAGGGTTTTCAGGACTTTCAGCAGCTGATCACCAGGCCTTTTTTCTGGGTTGGTTCAGGTGGGAATCAAGAGCATTTGTTGCTCTACAAGTTCTGACCTTAACAAATTCATGAGAATCTGTAAAACCCTAAATGTTCTCTGATAAACATTATCTGTCCCTGTTCTTTTTCTATGTCGTTAAGTTGGAACTGACTCATAGCTGTTCCTCCAACAGGTATCCAGAGGTTGTAAATCACACAGGAAGAGACTGTGTACATCTTTCTGCCAAAGAGCAGCTGGCGGATTTGAACTGCATCCCTTTGTTGTGGCAGTGCAACTCCTGACCAGTCAGCCATTAAAAACACTGTAATACTAGAACTTTTTTTAAAAAGTATGCATGTTGTGGTTGTTATGTGCTGTCGAGTCGTTTGTGACTCATAGCAACCCTATGTACAACAGCCCTAAACCCTGCTCTATCCTGTGCCAATTGCACTGCCTGTGACACACCCATTCTGATTACCCCAGTCACTGAATCAATCCACCTCATAGAGGGTCTTCCCCTCCTGCGCTGTCCCTCCACCCTCCCAAGCATGATGTCCCATTCCAAGGACCTGTCTCTCCTTACAACATGTCCAAAGTATGTCAGACGAAGCCCCAGAATCCTTGCCTCCAAGGAATAGCCTGGTTTAACCCTCTCCAGGATGAATCTGTTTGTTTACATGGAATGTACCAGTCCATGGTACATTCAATACTCTTCTCCAGCACCACAGCTCAAAGGCATCAATTCTCCTTCTATGCTCCCTAGTCATTGTCCAACTCCCTGATGCATAACAAGTGATTGCAAAGACCATGGCCTGTATCAGGCACACCTTAGTCTCCAGAGAGACACCGTAGCTCTTGAGTACTTTAGAGAGGTCCCTAACAGCAGACTTTCCCATAGCAATATATTTTTTTATTTCCTGGCTGCTGGTGCCAAGAGTGTTGACTGTGGAGCCGAGCAAACTGAAGCTGTGAACAATCTCAATCTCTTCGCCATCCATCCTGATGCATACTTACACAATATTACCAAACAAGTGTCTTCCTGGCACTTAAAAGTCTAAGGTTCAGGGTTTTCAAACAGTTTGCTTAAAACTTCAAAGTTATTCTTCCTTTACAAATTATACAGACCCTGCTACTGAAAATCATTTTATTACAAAATAGTTACTAATAAAATGTTCCTGAATTTTTTTTCCACAAGATCAAAGTTATCTTAAGAGGAGAGATGGTGTCTTGAATAGCTGAAATTTGGAGATAAACACAAATCTTAGGTACTCAAATGCCACTGAATTCAAAGCCTCCATCTCCAATTCCATAAAGCAGCCAGGTACGTGCCTTGCATGACTGATATCTGTAATCTCACTGCCCCTTTATTTCCATAGATGATGTGCTAAGTGCAGGAACTGTGAATAAACAGACAGTAAGAGAGGAACAGCAGCAAACACTTCAAAAACAAACTTGGCAAGAGTTTAGGCCCAAGGGATTTGTATCCTTTCAGGATCACTGCTTGAGGTAACCTTTTTCCTCTATTCGTTTCATCTATTAACAGGGCTTCAAATCAGTCCACTCCAGTTCTATGTTAAGAATTTGCATTATCCCCAAACTGACTCAGAATCTACCTTTAGACAGGATCACAAATAATTCTTAGATATCCTAGATCTTATGTGTACAAAAGAATCACCTAGAGATCTGATTCCATATATCTGGAGTGGCAATGAAAATTCTCAGCTGCAGTTGGGGACAAACATAAATAAATCAGTTCAGTGCCCTAACGAATGAAGAAAGGAATCACAGAATGATTCAGAGGGGGGAATCTAGCAGTATTCTATAAATTTGTTAAGGCAATTTAAATGATGATGAGAAGGGAATGCTGCTGCCGTAGACTGGGGCTGCACAGGCCACCCATACGCTGTGTCTCTCTGGTGATTCAAATCCACGAGTGGCTTGACAGGACAGACAATCTCCCACGCAATTTATAACCTGAGAAACCCAGCTATGAGTTGGTTCCAACTCAACAACAATGAATTTCTTTTAGAGGTGTAGAAAGAGAAATGAACTAGTAAAAGACTGGACAAGAAAGGTAAGTTTTTTCCCATTGCATTGATTTTATTGAATTTCAGGAAAATGTGTGCTGCCCAACAGCATCATGGAGAATGGAATGAATGAGTTATCTCAGATCCCATGTACAGAAGTGTGTTTTGAAAAATTCCTATTGCAATGTTTACAACCCAGCTTCATAAAAATTCTGCACACAGTACCCATTCTTCTGATAGAGTGGTAAAGAGATTATAAGCAGAGAGAGAGGGGCAGGACCTGTTAATCATAATGGTCAACTTGGAAATATTTTGTCCAGAGTTCAAATCCAGTAAATACACCTTTTGTTGTGTTGATGGCTACTGTTGCGTTGACTATGACCCACAGCAAACCTCTAAAGAACAAATCTGAACCCTGGCCCATCCAGTGCAATCCTCACCGTCTCTGATATTCTTGAAGTTGTTATTGTCACTGTGTCAACCTATCTCATTAAGGATCTTCCTCTTTTGCTGCCGTCCACCTTTTCAAGCTTGTTGTCTTCCTCCAAGGACTGACCCCTCGCAACAACATGCCCAAAGTAGGTGAGATGAAGTTCCATCATCCTTGCCTCTAAGGAATACTCTTGCTGTACTTTCATCAAGATAGATTTGGTTTGTTCTTTTGGAAGCGCATGGGATATTCCAAACTCTTCCCCAACATTACAACATCAAAACACGGACTCTTCTGTCAACTTTAATCATCTTCCAACTTTCAGGTGTGCAGCAAGTAATTGAAAATACCAAGGATTAGATCAAATGCATCCTAGTCTTTACATTTTTGCTACTCAGAACTTTGGAAAGGTCCTTGACAGGAGATTTTCCAAATGCAACACAACTTTTCATTTCCTGACTTCTGGTACCCCGGGTTCTGACTGTGGATTCAAGGAAGATAAAATAAGTGACAGCTTCAATCCTTTGCTCATTTATTTTGATATTGCTTCTTGGCCCAGTGGTGAGAATTTCTATTTTCTTAATGTTGAGAAGTAATCCATATTGAAGGGTATAGTCTTTGATTTGCAGAATGCATTTCAGGTCCTCTTTGCTTTCACCAAGGATGTTTTCATCAGGATGTGTCATCTGCATAACCAAGGTTGCTGATGAGTCTTCTACTGATCCTGACGGCACATTCTTCATCACGAAGTCCACTTCATGAATTACTTGTTCAGGATACAAGTGAATAAGTATGTAGAAAGGATACAGCCCTGATGCACACCTTTCTTGATTTGAAAACATACACTCTTCCCTTGCTCTGTTCAGAAAATTTCTTGGTCTAAGTATAGGTTTCACATGAGCACAATTAAGTGTTTTGGGGTTCCCATTCTTCTCAAATTTAGCTATTATTTGTTATAACCCACACAGTCAAATGCCTTTGCACAGTCAATAAAGCATAAATAAGTCATCCTTCTGGTATTCTCTGCTTTCAGCCAGGATCCATCTGACATCAGCAATAATATCCCTGGTGCCACAGTCTCTTGTTAGGAGCTTTTGTTATTTTGTGATATGATGCATGTTTAGAACAAATTTAAAAACATGAACAACCCACAGTGAAATGTTTAGAAAAGCTGTGCATCTATATTAAGGACAGCATTTTAATCAAAGTGTCTGCCAAACTGAGATTAGCATTCAAATAAGTAACATCAGTGAAAGGTTTAGTGAAAGAGATTAAATTCTATAGGTCTTAAATACCTAGGTAACAAAGGAAACAAATGCAAGAAGAGAGAGAGATATAGATTCTTCAGACAATTCCCAGTAAAGGGGGGAGGATAAACACAAGTTAATTTTGGGGGGCAGGGGGGTTATTATACTAGTTTATTTACAAAATCAGATTTTTTTTCATACCAGTTCCTTCCCATTTCCCTAATCCCTTACTCATCAAATTGTACAACCCCATGCTTAATTTCCACACCCACATCCCGCCGCCACACATCCTCACCCCTCTGCTTCCACCTTCCTCGCCCTTGGGTCCTCATGCTCATTCTCCAATAATGGTTTTATACAGTGTCTGTCCTTATGGGAATGAGTTCACTCAGCATAATGCTCTCCATTCCTCCCAAGAAACACAAGTTAGTTTTGTATAGGAAAATGAAACTAATTGTTGTCAACCCAATTCCAACTCACACTGACCCTGCATAACAGAGTGGAACTACCCGGCTGGCACCCAAAGGATATATAAGTCTTCACTGAAATTTACTGGCATATCTTTCTCCTGTGGAGCAGCTGGTGGGTTTGAAATGTCAGCTGCTCAGTTAGCAGTTAGGTGTTTACAGAATGCACCATCAAGACTCCTGTATGTAAAGAAAGGAGTGGCAAACACATACATGATTTTCTGTGCACGATTTTCTATAGAAGAAAATGGAAAATGTTTCCTTGCCTTTGTTCTACTGACTTGAAAATTAGGAAGGGCCGCCTCTTGACTACAGGACTGGAGCTAGAAGAACACTCACTGCTCATTATAAACCCTTTAATACTGTTAGAATATGTGAAAATAAGCCTGTTTATTCAAATAGGCAGCTCTGGTGGCTTAGTGATAAGGAATTACTATGCCAAAGCAAAGCCATGTAGTTTGAATCCACCAGCTGCTCTGTGGAAGAAAGACGGGCAATCTCGTCCCATGTGATTTACTGCCTGTGAAAACACACTGGAAGATCAACCATGAATTAATTTTGATTAGACAGTGCATAACAACATTACTTATTCAAGTAGCTCCTGGACAGTGCAAACATTTAAGCTCCCAGCTAGTTTGTGAAAGATTGGCAGTTAATAATACATGTAGACGTGTCCTGGAAGAAGTCTGGTGAGCTGCTTCCAAAAGCTCAGTCAACTGAAACCCTGTGGAGAAAAGTTCAACTACAAAGTAAATGGGGTTGTGATAGGTTGGAATCATCCCAAAGGCAACACATTTGGTTTCCTATTATACATTAAAAACAAATCTAAAATAAAATGCATAATCTGTGTGTACAAATAACTCTTACACAAGGAGAGTACATAAATTACAGGAAAGAGACAGCAGAGAGCTCTGAAGACTGAGATGTTACAACAATCCCACTGCTTTGGGTCGATTCTATGCCTGCTCTGACCTACCTGATAGGACAGAAGAGATGTGGGGGTTTTCCCTTTTTAAAAAATAAATACATTTTAAAATATTTGTTTTATACTGACTTGCTTACAAAGTTCATATACATTGTGTTTTAAACTATCTTTCATTCACACTGTGTTTCATACAATCATTCCCATGTATTTTGTTTTATAAAATTAACATGAACTATGCCCACCATTGCCCTGTCTTTCCAGATCCCCACTGAATCTTTCCCATTTCCTTTACCCACTCTTCTCCCTCCACCCATCAAATTGTGTGGCACTATGAAATCCCCCCTTCCCATCCTCACCCTTCTGCTCCTCCGCTCCTCCCCTTAGATCCTTATACATGTTTTACTAGATTGGTTGGGTTGGGTTTTTTTTCTATTTCTATAATAATGATCTTACACAGTAGTTGAGGCTGTAATCTTCATGGGTGGGATGCCACATTTTTCGTTCACTAAGCAGACAAAAGAATGGATGTCTCGGAGTTGTGGTGCTGGAGAAGAGTACTGAATATGACATGGAGTGTCAAGAGAATGAATAAATATGTCTCAGAAAAGATGCAGCCAGAGTGTTTCTTGAACGCAAGGATGTCAACGCTTCGTCTCTCATATTTTGGGCATGTTGCTAGGAGAAGCTATTCCAGGAGAGGAATATCATGCTTGGAAAGGTGGAGGGTCAACAAGAGAGAGGAAGACCTCCAACAAGATAGAATAACCCGATGACTATAGCAACAGGCTCATATGGATCAGAGATGATGCAGACAGCACAGGATAGGACAGGATTCAAGTCTGTTGTTCACAGAGTCTCAAAGAGTGATACTCAACTCAATGGCACATAACAAGGAGCAGCAGCTGGTGGGTTCAAACTACAGCCCTGCAGATTTTCAGAGGTCACTTCACCAGTGGGGAGGCGCAGAGGGGAGACAGGGGGACACACCACCAGACAGAAACAGGAGCCTGGAAGCCACGGGGGCAGAAGTCGAGGCCAGACAATAGAGAAGCGACTCAGGGCAAAAGCTTCTGACACAAGCACAGGTACACTTTAACTTCTCATTCTGTGGTCAGAAATCTAGGTAAAAATTTATTTAGCTGCCTTTCTACTCAGTGAGGGTCTGAACAAACTGGAACCAAAGTGTTAGCCAAAACTACGGTTTCTTACAGTGCAGGGGCTCCTCTTCCAACACTGGTCATTGACAAAATTCATTTCCCAGAAGTTGCAGGACTGAAGGCCCTATTCTCCTCCATCCACCAGGGGCTGCCACTTACAGTTCCTAACCCTCCAAGGACCTCTCCTGTTTCCAAGCACTTCGTCTAACCTCAGGAAAGGACTAAGACTAAGGTCTTTCAAGAGGACGTCTAATTAAGTTAGGCCTCTGCAAAAAGTCACTTAATGATAGTATGATTACTCAACATGTTATTTTTGTTATGTGCCATCAAGTCCCCTGGAACTTAAAACAACACTGTGTACATTAGCTCTGAGATCTCCCCTATACTGAGCCAATCTCACTGAATCCAACAGACCTAATCCCTTTTCTCCAGTCACTGTGTCAATCCATCTCATCCTGGGTCTTCCTTTCCTGCGCTGTCCCTCCACCCTTCCAAGCATGATGTCACTCTCCAAGGACTGCTCCCTCCTGCCACATGCCCCAAGTATGTGAGATAGAGCCTAAAAATTCTTGCCTCCAGGGGGCAGCCTGATTTCAAGCTCTCCAAGGCAGATTTGTTCTCCTGGCAGTCTTCTTGGTATGTACAGTACCTTTCTACAGCACCACAACTCAAAGACACTGATCCTTTTGTATAATCTTTAGTTATTGTGCAGAACTCAGATGTACAGAAAGTAACTGTGAAGACTACAGTCTGGATCATTCACGAAGTAGGGCTTTATGAGATGGAGTATGGCATCAAGATTGAAGAGAGATTCATTAACAACCTATGTTACGCAAATGACACAACCTTGCTTGCTGAAACTGAAGAAGACCTGAAGCACTTGCTGCAAAAGGTCAAGGACCGTAGTCTTCAATATCGATTAAAAACTCAGCATCAAGAAGACAAAGATCCTCACCACTGGGTCAAATATCAGGATCATAATAGATGGAGAAGAAATTGAGGTGGTTAGCAATCACAGCTCGCTCGGATGCACAATCAACACTTTTAATACCAGTAGTCAGGAAAACAAAAGACGAATTGCATTGGGAAAATCTGCTGTCATGGACCTCTCCAAAGTGCTGAAGAGCAACGATGTCAGTCTAGATGCAAAGGTGCACCTAATCCAGGCCATGGTTTCTCAATTACTTGTTATGCTTCAGAGAGCTGGACAATGACTAAGCATGACAGAAGAATCGATGCCTTTGAGTTGTGGTGCTGGAGTAGAGTCCTGAACATACCATAGACTGCTAAGAAAACAAACAGGTCTGTCTTGGAGAAGGTGAAACCAAGTCTCTCCTTGGAGGCTAGGATTTTGAAGCTCTACCTCACTTACTTTGGGCACATGCCCATGAGAGATCAGTCCTTGCAGAAGGACATCATGCTCAGAAGGGTGGACAGACAGCACAGGAGAGGGAAACTCCAGGTGAGATGGATGGATATTGTAACTGGGGCAATGAGGGTTGGTGTGTCAGAATTAGGAAGACTGGCTCAGGACAGGGAAGGGTTCAGATCTGCTGTACAAAAGGTTGCTATGCATCACAGGAAACTCAACCAATAACATTCTATCACAGGTTTGGAAGCAGGAGTGGCATCCACTTCCTAAAAAACTTGCCTCCAGAAACTCTATGAACTTAGATAAATGTCAATAGTTGTAGAGAGGCTTTAGGCCTTTTGTTCATAGGGTCGCTATGAGTCATGCTCGACTCGAAGGCAATCAACACCAACAACATGGCCTGGATCAGGCACACCTTAGACACCAGACTGACACTGTTGCTCTTCATGACTCTAGAGAAGTTCTTGGCAGCAGACATTCCCAATGTAATTTGCCTTTTGATTTCCTGGTGCCAAGAGTGTTGACAGTGGAGTCAAGCAAGCTGAAGCTATCAACAATCTCAAACTCCCCTCTATCCATCGTGAAGCTACCAATTGGCCCAGTGGTGAGAATCTTTGTTTTTTTGATGTTGAACTTCAATCCATATGGAAGACTACAGGCCTTGACCTTCTGCAGCAAAAGCCTCATATCCTCTTGAGTTTTAGCAAGCAAGGTTGTATCATCTACATAATGCAGGTTGTTGATGAGTCTTGCTCCAATCATGATGACAAATTCCTCCTCCTAAAATCCAGCCTCCCAAATCATCTGTTCTGCATATAGATTTTAAAAAGTATGGAGACAGGATGCATCTCTGACGCACACATTTTCTGATCCTGAACCCACGTTTTCTGATCCTGAACCATGCATTATTTCCTTGCTCTGTTCTGATGACTGTATTCTGGTCCAAGCATCGGTTTCACATGAGCACAATTAAGTGTTCTGGGATCCCCAGTCTTCTCAGAGTCAGCCACAATTTGTTGTGATCAACACAGTCAAATGCATTTTCACAGTCAATGAAACACAGACATTACTCAGTGCATCCAAATATTTTAATGCAGGACGTGATGCGAAGGAGTAAGAGTCGGGGATCAGCTTGAAATTCTATGTAGGCAATTTCCTGCCTCTGAAAGCGACTGGAGACCACTGGACTGAACATAACAACACAGGTGAAAAGAGAAAATCAGAACACAAATTCTCCAAAGTTACTCTGAAGCCCAACTGGTTTTTCCTCCTATCCTTTTGTCCCTAAAGATGTTGCTGCTTATAAAACAAGTTAACAACTGCTGGGGGAAAGGATCTTTCCACATGTTGTTGTTTATTGTTATGTGCCATCAAGTCACTTGAAACTCACAGCAATACCATGAAAATTAGCTCTGAACCTGTTCTATCCTGAGCCAAACTTATCATCCTTGAAAGACCTAACTCCACTTCTCCAGTTACTGAGTCAATCCATCTCGTCCAAGGACTTCCTCTTCTGCATTGTCCCTCCACCCTTCCAAGCATGATGTCTTTCTCCAAGGACTGGTCCCTCCTGGCCCATGTTATGTGAGACAAAGCTTCAAAATCCTTACCTCATGGGAGTAGCCTGGTCTCACCCTCTCCAGTACAGATCTGTTTGTTCTGGCAATTTCCAGTATGTTCAACACTATTCTCTAGCACCACAACTCAAAGACATTGATCCTTCTATCATCTTTAGTTATGGTCAAGTTCTCATAATCATAGCAAGTGGTTGCAAGGACCATGGCCTGGATCAGGCACACCTTAATTCCATGTATAGTAACTAACTATTTCTTGGCAAAACATGGTAGTTGTTTACTAGAAAACTTGTTGTTGCTGCTGTTACTGCTAGGTGCCATCGAGTCAAGATCAACTCATAGAGACCCTATGAACAAAAGATCTGAACCTTGTTCTGTCCTATGTCACCCTCACACTTCCTGACACAGAAGAGCCCACTGAACCAACTGTGTCAATCTACCTGGTTGAAGGTCTTCCTCTCCTTTGCTGAGCCTCCTCTCTAGCATCATGTCCTTCTCCAAGGAATAGCATCTTCTAGCAACATGCCCAAAGTATGTGAGGTGAAGCCTCATCATTCTTGCCTCCAAAAACCACTCCAGCTGCACGCTCTCCAAGACATACCTATTTGTTTTCTTGGCCGTCCATGGGATGTTTGGTACTCTTTTCCAACACCACAGCTCAAAGGCGTCAATTCTTTTTCTCTCATCCTTATTCACTGTCTAGCTCTCAGATGCATAGCAAGTGATCAGAAAGACCATGGCCTGAATCAGACTCACCATAGTTCACAAAATGACATCATTACTCCTTAATAATCTGTAGAGGTCCCTAATTGAAAATTTCCCCAATGCAAATTGTATCCCTAATTCCTGACTAATGGAACCAAAGGAATACCCTCACAGTATTTTATTCAAAATGAACCATTCTAGCCTCTGACAATTGTATTTCTGGCTGGCTTGTCTTACTCCTGTTACATTAATACTGAACTTGTTAAGGTTCCTGCCCCCTCAGACCTAGCATCTTTCTATACACGTTGCCCTTTGTAACTGGCCTTTTTATTTTGTTGTTAGATGGCATGAAGCCGTGTCTGACTTACACCGACCGTATGCACAACAGATCAAAACCTTGTGTAATTCCCACAATCTTCAATGTACTTAAGCCCATTATTGCAGTAACTGTGTCAATTCATCACATTAAGGGTCTTCCTCTCCTTCACTGACCCTCAGACTTTGCCAAGCATTATGTCCTTTCTGAAGAAATGGCCACTTCTAACAACACGCACAAAGTATGTGAGACCAAATCTTTTTTTTTCTTTTTCTTTTTTAAAGAAAATTTTTATTTTATACTGGTTTACTTACAAAGTTTTGTATACATTGTTTTTCACAATGAATCTTTCCCATTTCCTTTACTCACTCCTCCATCCACCCATCAAATTGTGTGACCTTATGATTACACCCCTGTACACATCCTCACCTCTCTGCTCCTACCCTTCCCCCCTTAGATCCTCAGACATTTTTACTGGTTACCTATTTCTACAATAATGAAACCAAGTCTTTTTAGCATGATAAGCACATACATGATATTTCAAATTTAAACCTTTCCTATGGATCATTCAATGGCATTAGCAATTATATATAATTATCGACTTTATCTACATGCAAATTTCTCCATCAGCTTCAAAAGAAACTCAGCACTCATTATGCAACATTCATTCTTCCCCTCCCGCCACTGACAGCCACTAGTAAACTGTGGTCTTTACCTATCTGCCTAGTTGCGATAGTTCACATAAGTAAAATCACATAATATTTGTCTATGACTGACTTAGGTACGCAGTTCAAGGCCACCAGCTGTTCTGCAGGAGAAGGATGGGCAGTTTCCTTATGTGCAATGAACTGCCTCTAAAAAAACCACCAGAGGTTCAGCGATGGGATGGTTCCGGCTCAAGAGTACACAACAACAACATGACTGACTTAATTCTGCATATTTTCTAATTTTATTATGATAAAACACTCTGGAATTTCACTTCTTTTTATAGCAGAGTAATATTCCATTCTCATGTAGTATATTTTTGTTACACATTCACCTGTTGATGAACATTTAAATTTGCTAGCTGATAGTGAAAACTTAAAGTACTTATAAAGATTAAAGACCGCAGCTTGCAGTGTGGATTACAACCCAATAGATGATGCTGCTATTTTACTGTTGCTGTTATGTGTGACCCACAGTGACCGTATGTACAGCAGTTCTGAAGCCTGCTCTGTCCTGAGACAGTCTTACTGATTCTAACATACCTACTGGATCATTAATATTCTGCCCAAAGCACCTTAAGTATTCCAACTCAAAGCTCGAATTTGTTCTTCAGTTTCTTGAGCTTAAGAAATGCTGAGCAAGTTCAGCCCCTTTGATTTTCTGTCTCCAACTCTTTGTACATTTCATCGTAACACTATATGAGGAGAAATCTGGTATCAGGATTGGAGGCTAGACCCATCAACAATCTGTCTTATGCAGATGGCACAACCCTGCTTGCTGAAACTGAGAGGGACCTAAAGTGCTTGCTGCAGAAAGTCAAGGACTGCAGTCTTCAATAAGGATTGAAGTTCAACATCAAGAAAATAAAGATTCTCACCACTACACCAATTGGCAGAATTATGATAGATGGTGAAGAAACTGAGATTGTTAACAGCTTTAGTTTGCTTGGCTCCACAATCAACA
>NW_006399818.1:8333864-8344354 GCF_000299155.1 Elephantulus edwardii
ACAGAATAGAGCAGAGTTTAGGGCTGTTGTACACAGGGTCGCTATGAGTCATAGGCAACTCAATGGCACATAACAACAAATAATGTCCTAGTGGTAAGAAGCCATGCCACAACCCCAAAAGCACACAGTTCAAATCCACCAAGTGCTCCATGAGGGTAAGATGGGCAATATCCTCCTGTGAGATTTATTGCCTCAGAAAAGCGACTGAAGGGTTAGCGATGGGTCAGTTTCGACTCACCAGAAAACAACATCAACAATCTTTAGAGAAGCAGACTGCCCCATCTATCTCTTGTCTGAGTGGCTTGTGATTTTGAATCATTAACTTTTATGTCTGCAGCTGAGAGTGTAACACTACAGTAAGGGAGGGAAATAGAAATCAAAACCACAATGGGATAGCTTATCACTTCATCCTCATTAAGACAGCTACAAGTAAAAAAACACTAAAAACAAAGGAGGGACAGAGAGGATGTGGAGAAACCGTAAGACACGCCCACAGCTGTAGCAATGTAAAAGGGTACACAAGTGGAAAACGCCTCTTCCTCAGCAAGTGAAACAATTGTCTTTCTTGCTGAGCAATGACTTTCAACTTGTAAGAAGTCATTCTTAAGGGCAAGGATAATTATTTTAGCTTTTTTAAATCATTCCATAGCAAAATAATTAACCAAGCCTACAAAGGAATATCTCAGTAGATGGAGAATAGAGAACACAGGTGATTCACAATTGAATTCTGGCCTTGGGTTATTCTAAATAAACCAAAAAAAAAAAAAAAGCACACCTGGAAGGAAGAGTCAAGCCAATTTCCTTTCCCCTCAGTGGTAGGCAGGACTACATAAAAGTAGTTCCCATACACTTGTGTGACGCCCTCTGTGGGAAGGATCTGTCAGTGGTTTCTAACAGACAAAGGCAGAATTAATAGGATCTATGCAATTACCTTCCATGACGATGTGATTACATTAAGAGTGAAACACCCGTCTTGACTTCCTGACAGGTACTGTCTCTCTTCCCTGCAGACTTTGAAGAGATAAGCAGCCAGTCAACAAAGTGGTCCAGATATAGGTTCTGCATGAGCCCAATTAAGTGTACTCTGGTAAGAGCTGTTATTATTATTCAATTACAATGATACATCCATGAACTAGGAAGCATTGTCTGAATTCACTACAAAAAGCCATTGTTGCACTGATAGCTGTCAATATAATCACTGACTTTGTCAAATAATATGATGTTTTAGCAAGGTAATTAATTACTTTTTGGTGAGTCTATAACTTATTTAGAACGTAGTGGTAACTAAACAAAAAGAAAAACATAAAAAGGTTCTTCATCATTATAAATACTTAAAAAAAAAAAAACTATAAAAAGTGACATCTACACTGACTTTACCTGACGGACTACAGGAATCAGACTGAATCTGTGAAAAGAGAAGTTGGAGTATCAGGAGCCAAAAGCAGGCCAGGTGCTGACTGTGGGGGGAAAACCAACAATGCAAGTTCAAACAGAAGTTCAAGAAAATTAAAACAAGTCCACAAGAACCAAAATAGGACTTTTGGGTATCCCAAATGAACTTAAAAACCATATTAAGAATTGGTCTGACACATTCAACACTAATTAGTATTGTAATATCCAGAGAAGTTGTAGAATGGCCAACGACACCCTCCATGAAGAAAGCAAAAGGTCATTACAAAAACAAAGAAGAAAGTGCCAACACCGATGTAGAAGATATTTTCCAACTTTTGTTGGAATGAAAAGATGCCAAAACAAAGTAAAAGAATGCTGAGGTAAGAGAGCTGAAAAGAAGATTTCAAAAGGCAGCGCAAGAAGAAAAAGAAAAATACTACAATGAAATGTGCAAGAAGCCGGCATTTAAAAACCAAAAGGGAACAACACACTCAGCATTTCTCAAGTTGAAAGAACTAAAAAACAAATTCAAGCCTCCAGTTGAAATACTGAAGGATTTTACTGGCAAAACCTTGAATGTTACAGGAAGCAGAAAAGAAGTTTAATGGAATACACAAACTCATTGTACCAAAAAGATCTAGTCAACATGGAATCATTTGAGGAAAGAGCGTCTGATCAAGAAGCAAGAGAACTGAAGGCAGAAGCCCAAGCTGCACTGAAGGAAACGAGGGGGGCGGAAATCCTCAGGAAAGACTGGGGTACCAACTGAGGTGTTTCAAGATACAGATACTCACCAGTCTCTGCTAACAAACATGGAAGACAGCAAGCTACCTGGTCAACTGACTGGAAAAGACTCATATTTGTTCCCATTCCCAAAAGAAGGTGATCCAACAAAGTATGGAAATAATCAAATAGTACCATTAATAGTACATGAAAGTAAATCTTGATGAAGATCACTAAAAACTAGCTGGAAAAATACATCATCAGGAAAGTGCCAGGAATTTAACCTGGATTCAGAAGAGACCATGGCATAAGGGATATCACTGTCAATATAGACAGATCTTGACTAACAGCAGAGACTAGCAGAAATATTTTTTACTCGTGTTTTATTAACTATACAAAGGTATCTAATTGTGTTTCATAATAAATTGGGGAGCTCTGGTAGCCTAGCAGCAAGAAGCTATGCTGCAATCCCAAAGGCACATGGTTCAAGGTCACCAACTGCTCCACAGGGGAAATAATGAAATAATGGGCAATATCTTCCTGTGCAATTAACTGTCTCTGAAAACTAGTCAGAGGGTGAGCTATAGGTCGGTTCCAACTCTATGATACATAATAATAATAATAATAATAATAATAATAATAATAATAATAATAATAATAAATTATGGCTAACAATGAGAAGAATGGCAATCTCAGAACACCTAACTGTGCTCATGAGAAAACAATAGAGACCAAGAAGCAATTGTCCAAACAGAACAAGGAAACAATAGATAGATTAAAATCAGGACAGGTGTGCATCAGGGTTGTATCCTTCCCTCATACCTATTTAAGCTGTATGCTTAGCAAATTACTTGAGAAACTGGAACATATGAAGAATGTGGCATAAAAACTGGAGGAAGACACATCATCAACAACATACACTATGCAGAGACACAACCTTGCTTTATGCAGATGACAAGACCTTGTGCGCAGAAAGTGAAGAAATCTTGAGGTCCTTGCTGCAGAAGATCAAAGACAACTGTCTTCAATATGAATTACATCTCAACATCAAGAAGACTACAATCCTAACCATTCAACCAACAGGCATCATCATGGTAGATGGAGAAAAGATAAAAGTTGCCAATGATTTTGTTTTCCTTGGATTTACAATCAACACCCATAGTAGTGGCAGTCAAGACATCAAAAGATGTGTTTCATTGAGGAAATCTACTGTCAAGGACTTCATGATTCATGCCATTTCAATGGCTTCCTATATATCTTAAAGTTGATCAATGAATAAAGATAACAGAATAATTGATGCCTTTGAATTATGGTGTTTGCAAAGCTGTTGTTGTTACTGTAGTTATTGGGGACCATCAAGTCAAGTATGACTCACAGTCATGCTATGAAGAACTTAGATACATAGCAAGCAACTGAGAAGACCATGGACTGGATTGGACTCTCGACTGACATCACTGCTCTTTAGCACTCTGGCGAGGTCCCTGACAGCAGATTTTCCTGATAAGACTCACCTTTTGTTCTCCTGACTGCTGGTTCCAAAGGTATTCACTTGGAATACACTTTCCTTACTATATTATTCAGGTTGCTAAAAACCTACGTGAGGCAAACACGAACTAAATGTCAGATTACCACCGGCAGTATAAAATCCTCAGCCCAAGAGAAAAATCAGTCCAGTAATTCTATTTTTTTTTCTTTTACATTGGTTTGCATACAAAGTTCATGTACATTGTCTTTCACATTATCCTTCATTCACAGTGGTTTATTTTTTGCAATCATACTCATTATGTTTTAGAAAATCAATCACTATTGAACTATGCTGCCCATTACCCTGTCTTTGCAAAATCTCACTGGATCTTTCCCATTTCATTTTACATCCCCCCTCTACTCAACAAATTGTGCTACCTTATGATTACCTCCCCCCGCCCACCCTTATCACTCTGTTCACATCCCTTTCCCTCTTGGATCCCCATACACATTTTACTAGTTATTCTTCTGTTTATACAATGGTCCTATGCAGTATTTATCTTTATAAAACTGAGTTTGTTCACTCAGCATAATGCTGTCCAGTCTCTCCTAAGTTACATAGTAATTTTCAACATTGTTGCTCCTGAGTGCTGCATAGTATTCCATTGTGTGAATGAACCATAAATTTCTCAATTCCTTCAGTTGTGGTTGGATATTTGGGCTGTTTTCATGTTGTTGTGATGGTAAGTAATGCTGGTATACAAATCTCCATTCTAATTTCCTTGAGGTTTATTCCTAGAAGTAAAATAGCTGGGTTATATGGAGTATCTATGCTCAGATTTTTGAGGAAACACCAAACTGGCTTTCAGAGTCATTATAACACTTTCCAATCCCACCAATAATGTATGAGAGTTCCTATCTCTCCACATCCTCTCTAATATTTATTGCTTGCTGTCCTGTTAAACTCTGCCACTGCTACTGGAGTGAGATGGTATCGTATGGTAGTTTTGATTTGCATCTCTCTTACTTCCAGTGATTTTAAGCATTTCTTCATATGTCTGTTGGCCATCCAAATGTCTTCCTCTGTGTAAAGTCTTTCCAGATCTTTTGTCCATTTTGTAATTGGGTTATCAATCTTTTTCTTGTGGTAATGGTATTGTCAAATGCTTTTTCCAGTCAGTAGGTTTTCTTTTCTCCCTGTTGGAAAAAGTTTTTAAATGTGTACAGGGATTTAATCTTTAGAAGGTTCTATTCATCAATTTTATTTTCTCAATCCCAACAAAAGCAATCTACATGATTAACTCAATCCCAATACAAATACCAAATTAATTTTTAAAGAGCTAGATACTGGCAAACATTTGGAGAGGAAAGAGAGCTCGAATAAGCAAAGAACTTCTCAAAAACTAGAATGAAGTGGGAGGCATGGCACTCCCGGATCTCAAAACTTATGATACAGCTGTAATAACCAACACAGCACGGTACTGGTACAATGACAAACATACAGACCAATAGAACAGAATGAAGAACCCAGAAATTAACTCATCTACCTATGGTCAACTGGTATTTCACAAGGAAACAAAATCTATCAAATGGGGAAACGACAACTTCTTTAACAAATGGTACTGGCCAAACTGTAGTGCTACCTACAGAAAGCTGAAGCAAGATCCACATCTCTCACCATACACAAAAATCAACTCAAGATGGATCAGAAGTGTAAATCCCAAGCCTAAAAACTAAAGCCTAAAACCATAGACATCATAAGAGACAAACAGACCAAGCTTACAAGGCCTTGCCTATGATATAAAAAGGCTGACAAATACAGTCAGAAATACACATTCAATCAACTCTTTTGTGAGACTCAAGCTCCAATTTATTGACAACTTGACCAGAGCAGACAGGATGCCTGCTCAGCAGATCAAAACCTAGTATCAGCTGCTCATTCTCACCCTCTACATCTCAGAGAGCAAGCAGGTTTCACTCCTGAATAAACAAGCAACAGCAGCCACTAAACCTACTAGATACGAAGAAACCCAAATGGTTACCACAGGCAGCATAGAGAGGTCAAGTTTGAGGTTTATGCAAAAATGTGATTCTCATTTACCCAAAGAAAGTAAGCCAGTAAGGAGATGCGCTGTCAACCTAAAGATACGCAGTTCAAATCCACTAGCTTCTCCAAAGAAGAAAGATGGGAGCTCTCCTTTCATGCCATTTACATGTACTAGAAGGTCATCTATGAGTCAGTGAGAAAGAGAGAGTGTAACAGAGCTATTTTTGTGTGTACCATCACGTTGGAACCCACGCATTGCTGACCTTCCCGCAGGTTTTCAGAGGCAGTAAATCACATGGGAGAAGATTACCCATCTTTCCTCCACAGTGCAGCTGATGGATTTGAACCGTATACTTTTGCATTCACAGTGCAACTGCTTACCACTAAGCCATCAGGGCTCCCTAAAACACAGCTATTTTCTTTCATATCTGAAACCACCTGTTTGAGGACAGACATTTGCTACAAGTGAGACCATATACCACCTTGAAGTTCTTATCATCATTCCTTTATTAGTCTCATCTCACCAAGGGCTCGTTTTAGCAGAAATCTTTTTTCACATAAGGAAAGGAAGTGATGCACGCCACAATTTTGTCAGGATCGTAAATACAACTAAAAACAGACAATTAACAGGATTTATTAACTTGTCATTCAGCAACAGGAAACAGAAAGGGGGCTCCATTGTCACTCTACTTTCTTCATGTTTATTTTGAAAACAAGTCTGTTACTTGTGAAATACAGTGTGTAATAAAATAATCAGTGTGTAATGTAGTTACATCTCCTTTGTAAAAAGAGAGTCACTGTGTTACTTCCTTTAACTATTCTAGGGAGCGCTGGTTGCCTAGTGGCAAGATGCTGTACTGCAATCCTAAAGGTACACAGTTCAAATCCACCACATGCTCTAGAGGAAAAAGACAGGTAATCTCCTTTCAGGTGATTAACTGCCTCTGAAAACTTACCAGAGTGTCAGCTATGGGTAGGTTCTGACTTGATGGTACACAACAAGAAGTGTAAGAAAAGTTACTCAATAAGCAATTTCCAAATGGGCAGTTAATAAAATTAATGTTGACTGCCTATTTAAGAGAGCATTATTTTAATCTCCTTTAATTATACATAATAAAAAAAGGCTTTTTGCAATTGATTAACAGTTAAGACGTACCTTCACTGCCAATTTAGGTATAGGAAATATTCACGGCATGAGAAAATCATTCCTGCGACATTAGTAAATGCCTAAGTACAATTTCCAATACTGCTGAAAATAAAAGTTAAATAATCTGGAGAGAATACAAACATTCAAGAAAAGCTTCAAGGCGTGCCTAGAAATGAGCGAAAGCATCGGTCGATCCACGTCCCCACTGTGCCTCTGGGCAGCTCTGGCTGAGAGAGCCCTAATTGTGAACATCTGGGTCACTCCTGGGGCTCAAACAAAAACGTCCAAAATAGAATGCGAGCAAAGTGGAATGCGCAAAAATGTACACCAATACATCCTGGGGACACAAGGAGGCATTCAATGTAACAAAGTTTAAAAACCAGGCACGTGGGAGCCAAACGCAAAATAAAATTCTCCCTAAGTCTTTTTCGCAAAAACCTCGATAAAATAGAGAAGAACACCCTACAGACTTGTCTTCTTGCCTCGGCTGGGGCAAGATTCACATGTTGCTCTCTCACCTGCTACTCCTAGTTATGAAGTAATGCCTGGAGACACAGCTCATGAAAAACAAAACAAGACAGAGCAAGGCTTTATGGTAAAGTAGATGTGCCCCCACCTGTGCTGATAGCACCCAGGGCCCTCTGCCTTCACAGACTTTTTATGTGCATTGATAACAGCTCTCTGTTACTACAGCATGCAATAGAATAGGGGCTAGTCAGCCTCATGTCTGTACACCGACTTGGATGTAAGCATATCACAATGCATTCAAGAGAAGGATCTAAACAGGTCTCTCTCTCTCACTGTAAAGAACTGGGTTCAAAAATCTGTTTGTGTAAAGTCCCCAGACAGTAAATATTTTAAGCTTTGCAGCATACACAGTCTCCACTGGAACTTAACAATTCTATGGGGTGAAAGCAGATAAACAGATATGGCTGTATTCCAGTAAAACTTTATTTATAAAAAGCAGGTGTCAGGCTGAATTTGACCCTGGGCCAAAGTTTGTCAGCACCTGATAAAAATCTCATCAAAGAATCCTAACCTTGAATTTTTCTTGCCTGAAAGTGTACTTTGATAGAGAACTGAGAAAAATCTACTCACTTTTATTCTACCTCTAAGTTGCCACGAGCACATATTAGCTTTACAGCAGACGGAGGGAACTCTTTAGCTACCTAAATAAGACAAAGTATGGCATTAAAGCAGATCATAAATGATGGAGAGAGAAAATAACAATTCTACCCAACAATAGATTCAAAGAAAATTTACCTGACCTAAAAATTTCATGATTTTTTCCCACCTGACCTAAAAATCTTCTATTTTGTCTGCCAGAATTTAATAAGGCAATATCCCTTTCCTCTCCTACTCTTAAACTGTTTACCTTTGTAAAACAAGAACAAACAAGCACATGACTTTAACAGTAGCTTCCTAACTAGTCTCCCTGCTTCCAAGAATGAACTCTTTCTAAAGCATAATTCCATTCTCTTTATAAGACACTGTCAGTTTAGTGATGGTTAAGTCCAGGGTTAAAGATAAAAAGAGTTATGAGTCTAGACTTATCACTTTGAAGCTATGTGATGCTGGTTAAGTTACTGAACCTCAATATTTACTTCCTTAGCTATAAAATGGGTGTGAGACAGTGAAAAATTTCTTAAAGTTGTAATAAGGAATAAGTGAAGTGGAATTCATGTAAAGAGATTGGAAAAATACTTGATGCCTATAATTTGATCAATGTAAGTTGATCCTGTTAACTGTGGTAATTTAAATATTTGTCTTTAATATTTTTGAACACTCTGATTGAAAGGTAGAAGGGCTCTGGTGGCCTAGTGGCAAGAAGGTGTGCTACAATCCCACAGGCACAAGGTTTGAGCTCACCAGCTGGTCCACAGGAGAAAGATAGGCAGTCTCCTCCCATGTGATTAAAACTGCCTCTGAAAACTCAACGGAGGGTCAACCTTGGGTCTGTCTCATCTTGATGGTACACAACAACACTGAAAGGTGGCATCTATGTGCCCTTCCCTGGAACCTGGGTAAGCATTCCTATGTGGCTTCTAACCAAGAGAGCACTGCAGTGGTGGTACTGTGTCATTTCTGAGGCATGCTCAGGAAAGTCCACTCAGATTCTGTCAGGGTTCTCTTTAGATATCACTCTGTGGAAAACTATCTGCCATTTAAGAAATATACATACCCTGAGGCTGGCATGTTGAAGAAGAATAGTCTGCACTCTGGCCAACAGCCCAACCAATAGCCATGTGAGAAAACCAACCAACCAGGAGTGACCAGTCACAGCCAACAACTCACCACAACCATGTGAGAGACCCCTAGGAGAAAGGCAGCCTAGTCCTTTTCAACATCCTGACCTGTAAAACACTAAACTAGCATGGAGCTCTGAGACCTAGAGGGCAAAGAGCTGCACTTCCAATTCAAAGGCAGTCCAAATCAACCAGCTGTTTTATAGCCTTTAAAACCTCAATGGGATCACTGGGCCCCCAAGGTGTGCTTCCCAGACCACAGGGAGAGCCATCAAGTCACTGGGAAGAACAGCCTGGGATTTACGAGGAACTGTATCTAAGCCACTTTCCTCCACCTCCTTCTCCAGTACATCTGTAAGTAACACTTCCAAAGCTCTCCTCTTTGTAACTCACAAGTTTGTCCCCTCTAGGTTTGCTCCCTTTCCTATAGGTAACCTGAACACTGAGTCTTGATCCAGACCTAAACCCTGAGCCCAGTTCCAGAGACAAAAGGGAAATATAACTGCCAGCTAAGGAAGAGAAGGAGATGGAGCCTCGGGGTTCAGCCAGCCATCACCAATGGACTCCCCTTGGCAAATACTATGCAGTCCAGAGGGCAAAAAAGGTCAGGAAAATATCTTCTAACTGAACAAGAAGGCATGCAGCTTCAACTCAGGACCACGAGAAAGGTGTTCAAGTGGGCTCCCCTTCCCCCTTCACCTTAATGCCCCCTTTCTCAATGGTCCTGTTCAGCATGAAGAAGCCAGAAAGCCTGTGCCCCAGTCGCAAATGAGAAACCCACAAATCAAAAAGACAATTTCTTTGTGAAAAAAGAAAAAAAAAAATAATCACCACTGGACCATGCTCACCATTACCCTGTCTTATCTGGTCCCTGCTGGATCTTTCTCATTTCCTTTGACCACTCCCTCCACCCACCAAATTATACAGCCCTGTGATTTCTTCCCTGCCCTTCCTCACTCTTCTGCTCCCAATCCTTACCCCACTGAAACCTCATACATCTTTTTGACAATTATTTAAAAAAAGGTAAGATAAAAGAACCTCATTGCTAGGTCACCCATGAGCAGGTTTTCACTCAACAGCAGTAGACTGAAAATCCACAGCCTTCAGGACCCAGACAGTGACTGAATGGGACAAAATAAATAAGTTGTTTGTGGTCCACCAAAGAGACTAGACAGCTTACTGCTAATGCAAATAAGGTGCAGAATCAGTAGTTGGAAAATACGGGCTTGGTGACAGAAATGAAGCTGGAAATAGAATGATTGAATTTTGCACAATTAATGACTTATTCACTGCAAATACGCTTTTTAAGAAACATAAACGCAGGTTATACACATGGATTTCACCCGATGGTATGCATAGGAATCAGATAGATTACATCTGTGGAAAAAAAAATGCTGGATAAGCTCAATATCAGCTGTGAAAACTAGGCCAGGGTCTGATTGTGGAACTGACCACCAACTACTCATATGCA
>NW_006399818.1:8346459-8356222 GCF_000299155.1 Elephantulus edwardii
CTATGAGTCGCAAACGACTCGACGGCACATAACAACAACAACAACATCGTATGATAGTTAAGTTTATGTGTCAAACTGTCTGGTTTTCAATGGTTGGGAAGTTATGTAATGATGTCCTTATCTTCCTTCCTATGATTTTATGTAATTATTCTCTATTGTGTTATGTACTGTAAATACTAGCCTCTCTAGCTGTGGCTATAGTCTCATTTGAGAGTGAGCTGTCCATTATATTAGTGACGCATTAAGGATGGGATGCTATCTTGAGTCATTACCTAACTAGAAGACACGGCTCTCACTCCACTCTCCACCCTTCACCACCTGATTGAAAGCATGCTCTTGCTTGAGTCATAATTTCTTTAATTAAGAAATAAAATGAGAGAGAAGAAGGACACTGTCTACCCTCAAAAAGAAAGAATGAGTACAAAAGGTATCCTTCTGACCTGGGACTCCACCACGAGGAACCTCCTAGACCCAGGAGAGAGACAGACACGCAGAGAGTGAGCTGTGCCCCTAAGAGAGTGAAAATGGTGCAAAGCAGCAGCAGAGAGATGGGAATAGCAGAGAAAAGAATGAGGAGACTGATTATGAGATGTTACAGTGGGCATCCTGGTGCCTTAAACAGGAGAAATGATGCTAGGCAGACGCTGGCAAACTGGAATGTCTCCAGGCATCTGGAGGACTTAAACTTGCTGACCCACAGAGTTAGAGATTTGAGAAACTTCAGGTAGAGAATTACTGGCCTCTGGACACTTCCTAGTAGAATTAAAGAGTTTTGTAACACTTTGCCAAATCAGGGCAAAGGCTGAGTGCACAAAACATATAACCCATTTATGTTACATGAAAGTAAACACCCTTTTAAGAACACAGCTTTGTCTTTTCTACCGCTATTCTATCAGATTTATAAAATAAGCTTGGATTATAAAGTTGTTATTATGAGTCACTGAATCAGAACTGACTCCGAGCTAAACCACCAGTGGGTCTTCAGAGCCTGTAAATAAAACAGGGAGAGATTTCCCATCTTTCTCCTGCAGAACAGCGGTGCGCATTTGAGTTGGCAACACAGCTCCTTACCACTAGGCTACCATCCAATTAATATAAATATTCTATTAGTATCTGTTTGAAGTGCAACACTTAAGTATCCTGGGATTATATAAAACAACGAAGGCAAATCTATCCATGTATTTAGCCAGTGGTAATCCCATGTTCCTTTGAACAGGGGTTGTCAAAGGCCAGTTATTTCAGAAGCAGATGACCAGTTCTTCTCAGTTTGTCTTACTCTGGAAACCCCACTGAAACCTGACCACCATGTGTGACTTGCTGATGTTAAAATACCAGTGGCAGAGCATGACAACATCACAACAGCTAGAAAGCTACCTCTGTACAGTAACTGACAGTATTGTACTCAGAAAACTATTAACAAGCAAGCATATACATTTACACAAATTAAAAAGTAAAGAGGTTCATGCACACCTCTTTGGAGGCAAGGACGGCAAAACTTCATTCCATGTACTCTGGGTATGTTGTTAGGAAAGGCTATTCCTTGGGGAGGGACATCATGCTGGAAAAGGTGGAGGGTCAGAGAAAGAGAGGAAGACTCTCAACCAAATGGACTGACACAGTGTCTATGACAATAATTTCAAGTGTGTTGGAGAAGAAAGGATGACACAAGATAATAGAGGGTTGAAATCAGTTGTTTATGGGGCTACTATAAGTCTTAACAGCTCAACAACACTGAATAACCACAGTCTCATTTTGCTAATAAGATCAAATGTGAAGGTCTCAAGCTACCAAGAAATAAATGTCATTTGAATTAAGCATAATCGAAAAATGTTCTACTTTCTCACTGCTTTTATTACGAGAATAAAAGAGGGGGGAAAGAGAAAGCGTAGGCAGATAGTATCCTCTAACCACTACAAGACTGAGAATTTAAAGCATGTTGGATTGCTTTCAAAAATACTGTTAAAATCACAATAAATGAATGAACTCGCCCTGATTCCACATGATAAAATCAGCAAAAGACTATATAGGAACTCTAAAATTGAATTTGAGGTACTAAAATGTATCAGCACTGAAAATTGGTCAAACCGATAAAATTAAGAACGAGATCTAAATAAAGACTAGTTCCATTTTCTTTTACCATCTTACAGTTGGGTTGTATTCTGTCTTCCACAGACTGTAGCAACATATTAATAGAGACTTTCCAATCTAACTTATAAGCCTGCTGTGGAGATTAAATAATATAGTAAAAAAAAAACCCTACTCATTTGAAAACAGCAATTACACTACCATGGTGTTACGGCTTGAACTATGTCCTCTCAAAAAAAGACAGTAGAAGTTCTAATCCTTGTACTTGTGAATAAGAGGTTTAGAAATTAGGAAATTCTTTGAAGATGTTGTCAATTAAGTTCACACAAGGTCCTGCGGGAGTTGGGTGAGTTCTAATCCAATATGAATTTTTGTTCTCATCTTCAGTCAGGGATATATTTCTAAAAGGCTAAAGAGCAAGGCTATCCATTTTAACATTAAGGTGACCCAATATGAGTCCTGTCCCACAAAAAAGAAACACAGAGGAAAGAGAGTTCTGACGTGAAGACAGATGCAGAGATGAGGTTCTGCTGTACAGGACAGGAAAAGCCAGCCTAAGAATTAAAGTAGTGAATACATGTTGGACTGCCAAAAGAACAAATAAATCTATCTAAAGAGAAATGGTTCCAGGATGCTCCTTGGAAGCAAAGATAGTGAGTTTCAGTTTTTCTAAAACTAAAAGGTTTTTGTTGCGTGTTTTTGTAGTGAATGTTTACAAATAACATTTGCAGCCTAGTGGCAAGAAGCTGTGCTGTAATCTCAAAGGCACACGGTTCGAGGCCACCAGCTGCTCTGTGACAGAAGGATGGGCAATCTCCTCCTCTGTAGTTAACTGCCTCTGAAAACCCGCTGGGGGTCAGCTATGGGTCGGTTCTGACTCGATGGTAAACACCACCCTCACCACCATTATTCAATAATTCATAAATCTCTTTATTACAATTGATTATAACATGTAACCACTTATTATATAATGTCTTTCCCTTTACCCAATGCTCCTATTTCTTTTCTTTAAATTTTATTCTCTAGATCTTCCTTTCTTATCTCTATTATATCTCCAAAATTGATTCTAGTTGTACGGAAACTCTTCCTTAGGTTTTCACATGGGTGGTCTTATACCATAATTATTCTCGAGGCTGACTGACATCAATCAGCATAATCTGTTCTCAACGCATACATACTAAGTGTTGTTTCACTAATTCTGGGTCTTTTTTAGTAATGGTGAGATTCTGGCTCATTTGGTTTTTGACATATAAACAGGAAAGACCAACCACTAGGAAAGGGCATCATGTTTGGTCAAATACGGAATCGGCAAAAATGGGAGAAATCTTCTGTGAGCTGACTTGGCACAAGAGCAAGCACGCGCGCGCGCGCGCGCGCACACACACACACACACACACACACACACGGTCATGAGACGGCTCAGGACTCAGCAACGTTTCATTCTAGGAGACATATGGTCTTCCTGAGTCAGAGTCAAGCTGATGGCAGCTAAAAATAACAAACGTGAACGGTGAGTTACCGAGGTACTAGAGCAAACGACTCTCTTGAGAAGTCTGCCAGTGAAGGAAAAGAAAATGACAGCTTGATGAAAATAGCAGAAAGACAGAGATAGTAAGAATATAGGTGTATCTGTGTATATGTATGTGTGCAGAAAGAGTGGTAGACAGGTCAGATAGTTATGCTGCTGTTGTTGTTCTTAGGTGCCACTGAGTCAAGTATAACTGATAGTGACCCTATGAATAACTGAATCCTGCCCTCCCCTTTGCCATCCACACAATCTCTGATACACTCGAGACTTAACACTGACATTAACTTTCTAGGCATTAGTGAGATGAGTTGAACTGGCTTTGGCTACTCTGAATCAGACAATCACAGGAATGAAAACCAAAAGAAGAATGGTGTTGCATTCATAGTTAAAAAGCTAACTTCAAGTTCTATTCTGAAGTATAATGTTGTGATAGGATATTATCCATACTCATACAAAGAAGACCTGTTATTACAACTACGATTCAAATATGTTGTGTTGTTATTGTTGACTGCCTTCAAGTTGAGGACAACTCATAGCGACCCTATTAACAAAAGGCCTGAAGCTCCTCTACAACTATCAATATTTATCAAAGTATCTGTTTATATCTTGTGCTCATTTTGTGACTGGGTTGTTTACATTCTTCTTATTGAGGTGTTGAAGTAGTCACCCCAGCAACAATAGCAAAGTTCAACAGGGCGGCAAACAGCAAATGCTGGCAAAATTATAAAGAGACTGGAATTCCTATTCACTGCTAGTGGGAATGTAAAATGACACAACCACTGTGAAAGGTGGTCTGGCACTTTCTCAAAATGTTGGAAACAGAAATATTTTTGACCCAGCAATTGCACTACTGGAAACATACCATAAAGAAACCAGAGCCACTGTCGTCTGAGAGGAGGAAATGGATTGATCTGAGAATCCAGCCAGCAGCATGAGTGTCCTCAACAAGCCCAGAGGAGCTGCAGAAGTAGGAAGACGAGGAGTTTAACACAACAGGCCTGCTCTCTGTGCTCACACAGTCGGTCAACAATAACATGCACGTGCTCATTGACTGTCACAACAAGAAGCTCCTGGGCTGCATGACGGCTTTTGACAGGCACTGCAACGTGGTGCTGGATAGTAAGAAAGAGATGTGGACTGAGGTCCCCAAGTGTGGCAAGGGCCAGAAGTCCAAGCCTGTCAACAAGGACATCTCTAAGATGGTCCTGCATGGGCACTCAGTCATCGTGATTCTGAAGAACCTTCTTAATCACTGGTAAGTAGGGCCACTCCTGCCTATACAAACCTACCCCACAGTCTCCTCCTGCCTCTCACCACCCCTCAAAGACCTGCCTTGTTATTGGGAATAATAAACTCCCTGTGTGTTTTTTCTAGTAAAAAGTAATCAGAGCCACAACTCAAACAGAGTCACACTTAATGTTTATTACTGTATTATTCACAATAGCAAAGAGATGGAAGCAGTCCAACTGCCTATCAACAATGGAATGGAGTATTACGCAGCCCTGAAAGACAACAAACTCATAAAACACCACACAACATGGGTGAGCCTAGAGGACATTATGCTGAGTCACACAGGGACTATATTTCAGTCACAAAGAGACATATACAGCATACCACTGCTGTTATAAAATAGGACTGATATGGAGTGTTGGGGGAGAATAAGAAGAGTGGATTGATAGTAAACACTCCACTGGAACTGATGAGAGGAGAAAACTGTCTTGAAACGACTGTATTAGGCATCATAACAACAATATAGAACATTGTAAAGTGGATGAGGGAGGGAGAAGTAAAAGGGAGGGAGGAAAATGTGCAACAACGAATTAATAAAAAAAAAAACCTTTTCTGCAAAACTTACATTAAAATCACAAGTTTAAAAAATTTAATAAAAAATTTATTCCCTGTCCGTAGAGGCTATTCATTCACCTTTGTACATACCTCCTTCATCTTCGAGCCAAGATGGTAGTCAATAACCTTGTTACAAATCTCTGTGATTTCTTCTTCTACAAGTAAAAGTAAACTTTCCAAGGAGACCTAGTGAGAACTTAAATATTGCCCCTGCCTTAAGATGACTATTGGTGTTGCTGTCCACCATAGGATCAGAACCAACCCACAGCTGACCCTCTGGTGGGTTTTCAGATGCAGTTAATCACAAGGGAGGAGACTGTCCATTCTTCTCCCACCGAGTGAGTACCTAGTGAACTTGAACCATGTGCCTTTGGGATGGTGACCTAGTGGAAAGAAGTTGTGCTGCAATCCTGAAGGCACGCAGTTCAAACCAGCTGCTCCATGGAAAGGGTAGGTAATCTCCTGTGTGATTAACAACCTCTGAAAACTAGCTAGAAGGTCAGTTAATGGGTTAGTTCCAACTTGATAGTACAAAATGACAAGATAACTAATTAAATAAACCTTAAATAAATACCAAAATATTTTTTCCATGTATTCTACTACAATCACAGAAGAAATAACTATAATATTCACAGTTCTAGATATTTGGTATTTTCAATTTTCTCATACGTATGTGAACACTGGGCAATGAATAAAGATGTCAAAAGGAGAACTGATATATTGGGTGCCAATGTTGGTGAAGAATAATAAATGTCCCATGGACTGTCAAAAGCACAAACAAATCTGTGTTGAATGAAGTGCAACCAGGCTACTCCTTAGAATCAAGGATGGTTAAACTTTGTCTCAAATATTTCTGGAATGTTCTCAGAAGGCACCAGTCCTTGGAAAAAGGCATTATGCTTGGAAAAGTAGAAGGTGAGCAAAAGAGAGGAAGGCCCTCAAATGAAACAGATTGACAAAGAAAGTATAGCCATAGACTTGAGGATGGCAGAGATTGTGGGGATGACAGGACAGGTCAAGGTTTTGATCTATTGATCAGAGAGTCACTAGGAGTCAACTTGATGGCACCTAACAACAACAATAACAGTGTTTAGGATAAGAGACTGTGGAGAATCATTTTAGAATTTTGCCAAGCACAGGAAAACATTCAAAGTTACAACAGAATCCAAAAGCTGGAAACCTCACAAAAAGTTTAAAACATCATTATTTCATAATATGCAAATTATAGATTTTAGAAAAAAATAAAGGGGGCAAAATGAGAAAGCTGCTGCTGCTGTTGCTATCTGCCATCAAGTCAACCATGACTCATAGTGATCCTATGAACAACAGCTCTGAACCTTGCCCTCTCCTGAGCTGAAGTCACCGTCTCTGACACACCTGACTCCACACCTGAGACAGCCACTGTGTCAATCCCTCTCACCCAGGGTCTTTTCCTCCTGCACTGACACTCTAACCTTCTCTATAGAGAGGAGAAAATGGAACTTGGGGGCACTGGATTGTAAGCATCTCTCCGAAACGGCCAGAGGGAAGGATAACAGCACAGACCCTCACCACCCTAGAGCAGAAAGCAGATCAAGACCAGACAGCCCAGCCCAGTGGTGCCTCTAGAGCCATACCAGCAGCAAGAGGTTCAGTTATTCATTGTTGACTCACAGACCACTCAAAGTTGCCGTACCAGGAGTGGGGCCTATTAGGAAAACATGTTGGAGAGTGGGGGAGGCAAAGAATATCTCCTATCAGAAGTCCAGGTTGAGCAGAGCAGTCCCGAGACAGATTAACAGCAATACATAATTCCTTAATTAGTAAAAAGTCCTGGCTTCAGTTCAGCCACACAAATTCAAGAACACTCTGTTTTTCTCAATCATCCAGCAAGGTTTGCTCAGAGCAGTTTTAAGTCAGCTTCTCCTTCAAGCATCAGACAAGGACAACAAACCTTTAATTGTGGCCAGCACAAATGTAAGAAGCCTCAGGTCACACCTTACCATAGTTTCTCCACAGCAATGCCACAGTCTCCACCACTGCCACCATGATCTTACTCCAGTCTCCCTCAAGCCCAGTGTGGAAAGCACTCTTATCCTAGTCTCACAGCTGTTGATAAATTGCAAGATCATGTGTCTGCAGTTAAGGTAGCTGGAAACCAGAGAGGGCTAAGGTAATGGCTAGAAAAGCCAACTTTAAGCTACCACTGTACCTGCCAAGCGTGATGTACTTCTCCAAGGACTGTTCCCTCCTGGCCGTGTGCCAAAATATGTGAGATGTATATTCAAAACTCCTGCCTCCAAAAAGCAACTTGGTTTCATCCTCTCTAGGACAGTTCTATATGTTCTCTTGGCAGCCCATGGTATAATCAACACTCTTCTCCAGCACCACTACTCAAAGGTATCAATTCTTCTAGTATCCTTAGTCATTGTACAGGTCTCATATGCACAGAAATTGAGATGACCATGACCTGGACAGTCTTCTCTAGAAGTCGTAGTCTCTAAAATTACATCACTGATCTATAACACTCTACAGAGGTCCCTGACAGGAGACTTTCTCAATGCAACTCATCTTTGGATTTCTTTACTGCTGGTGCCAATGGTGTTAATTGTGGATTTAAGCAAGATGAAAGTATTAACAACTTCAAACTTCTCTCCATCTATCTTGATGCTGTCTATTGACCCGGCAGTGGGGATTTTTGTTTTCTTGATGTTGAGTTGCAACCCATATTGAGGGCCACTGTCATTGATCTTCTACAGCAAACAGTGCTAGGTCTCCTCAGTGAGTAAGGCTGTGTCATCTGGATAATGCAGATTGTTGATGAGTCTCCCTCTAATCCTGATGTCACACTCCTCTTCATAAAATACAGCCTCTTAAATGGACTGTTGAGATGTAAATTTTAAAAATATGAAGAAAGGATACATGCTTGATACACACCATTCTTGATTTTAAACCATGCAGCATTGTCTTGTTCTATTAGGACAACAAAAAGTCTTCTTTCATTATTTTGGTTCAAACATTCCTCTAGGTCATATTACCCTGGTATGTCCACTTGCCATACAGTGGTAACTTGTGGTCACTGTGAAGCTGAACACTGTGACAATGATGTGCCAAATGCCTTAATGGTTACCCACGGCAGACAGTGTTTGGTGGTGCTCCCCGATTAAAACAAGCTTGGAAGCAGGAGTGGCATCCACTTCTGTAACAGCTTGCCTACAGAAACCCTATGAACCTGGAGAGTGGATGAAAGTCACACAAGTGTTGAGGACTTTCGTGCATAGAGTCGCTATGAGTCGCCTATGACTCAATTGCACTTAACAACAACAACAACAACAACATTAGGACAACAGCTTCTTTGTCTAGGTACACATTTCACATGAGCACAATAAAGATTTCTGGGATTCCCATCCTTTCTTAATGTTAGTAACAATTTGTTGTGATCCACACAGTAGCACACAGTCAAATGCCTTTACATAGTTTAAAGAGGATATCTTTTTCTTGGACAAAGAAAGAAAAAAATAAAGGGTGGGTGGAGGGAGCAAAAAGTTGTTCTTATGCCAGCTATTTACTCTGCCCAAATCAGTATAATTTTAATTTAGATACAAAAAGATACATTTTCATATTCTATGGTTTTCTGAACAAGTGTTCCAGATGGTTGCACCTCCCTGAAGTGACAGCACCCAACACAGCCTTGCACATATTGGGAATTCAATTAAACACTGGTGACCATCTGATTGAGAATTCAGAGTCTGGAGTAGCTGACTCAATATAAACATATGGCTTAGTTCCCAACAAAAGAGAAATCAAGACAGTATATTCTCCTCCCCAACATTGCACCTCCTTTGCAAAGTGGGATAAAACAGGCATGAATAAATAAATTTTTTTAAATGGGCCATGGAACAGAAGACTATAGAGAATTTACAAACTGTGAAATACTGCTCTACCTTTATCAGGTATTACTAGGGACTTCCGGTGGTCTAGTGGCAAGAAGCTGCGCTGCAATTTCCAAGGCTCAGTGTAAATCCACCAGCTGTTCCATGGGAGAAGGATAGGCAATCTTCTCTTTGAAAACCCACCAGAGGGTCAAATCTGATTCAATGGTACACAACCATAGCAACCTTTACCATAAGAATTCTTCACCTAGAAAATTCCAATATTAACCTTCATATTTTAGTTGGTTCTATTATAATGTTGCCCATTTCATAACTTACTTCGATTATTTGTGTCTTGTTAGTTTTGCTAGTGGTTTGTCGATTTTACTGACCTTTTCAAAGAGCCAACTCCTAGTTTTGTTTACAGCTTCAACTGTGTTTCAGTTTTCTATTT
>NW_006399818.1:8357382-8359668 GCF_000299155.1 Elephantulus edwardii
GATAAATTATGTATACTGGATTGAAACAGATGAGGGAGAGAACTGTTTAAAAGGGATATATGATTAGGCATTATTTTCATGACAGGATTCCAGAATGAAGGCTACATAGTGAAGTGGACTTGGGGGGAGTGATTGCATAACATTAAAAGAATTTTTCTTTTCTTTTTCAAAGAGAAGAATGAACTAGAGGGGAGGGGTGGGCAGGGAGAAAAGTGCAACAATGAATGAATGGAAATCTAAAGTCTCTATAAACTTTCAATAAAATTAATAATAAAAAAAAATTCTTCACCCAAAGAGCAACATGGTAGATAAGTATCTTAGTTCAATTCAGTCAACTTATATTTATTGAGTATTTCTTCAAGAGCTTTCAGATGAGGAACACAAATCTGAGGTCAAGATAATATAGGAAAACAAATTCTTATAATAAGGCTGAATATGAATGGCTTAAGTATTATAAGTGAAAAAAGGACAACAGTATTAATCCACATTTAACCCTCACAAAAATTGCAGCAAGTACTGATGAAAAAACAAAGGTATAAATAGATTTTTTAAAAGTTATTTCAAGATCATGTTGCAAGTACAATAAAATTTTTAAAAAGGGTAATGGCTTAGAGGAAGACAAAGTCAAGTTTATTCCACTAAGCAATACAAAGTAAGTACATCTGTCAAAAGTAGAAACTTTGCAGGTTTGGATAAAACAAGGTAGTCTTGCCAAGTTCAGCCAAACGAGGCTTTGCTGTATATGTTGTTAGCGTTGTGTGTGTTGTTGAGTCTGAAATTACTCACAGCTGAGACAGTACATCACACTGAAGAAGACTGCTCATCATTCTCCTGTGGAGCAGGTGGTGGATTCAAACCTCGTGCCTTTGGGATTGCACAGCAGCTCCTTACCATTAGGCCATCTGATTCAATTTAGGACTGACTAAAAGTCTTTCTCCCACAGGAAAAATAATTGCTTTTGATTGGCTGGCTAGTTGGGTCAGGGATGTGACTGGTGGTGGCAAACCAAGAAGAGTTTCCAGAGAAGCTGCTCCAAGTAACCGTAGAAGTTATACACAACACCATCACCAAAAAAGAAGTGATACACAATTTTTAAAACCTAAGATGTTACAATATAACATTCCTGGGGAAAGAGCTAAAAACACAAAAACAACAAATTAGGGACCATTTATTTTATGCAGATAAAAATGCAGCATAAACTTTTAAAAAACAGTCATTAAATGCACATTTTCGGGTGTAATACTGGGGTTATGAGGTTATCACATTAGTCAGACAAATGCTAAACAAGATCTCAGCAATTAAAAAGCAGAAAGAGGAATGAAGTAAGCTGCACTGTGGAAAACTGCTTTATGTTGCGGACTGTAACTCGAAGTAATCCTATGGACAACGGATCTAAACCTTTCAAAATCCTACACAGTCTTGATGGTCTCTGACATGCAGTCTTCCCCTCTCTTTCTGATCCTGCTCTTTCCCAAGCATGATGTCTCCAAGGATTGTCCTTTACTGACAACACACACAAAGTGTGAGACCAAGTTTCACTATTCTTTCCCTCAAGAAGCACACTAGTTGTATGTCCTCCAAGACAGATTTGTTTGTTCTACTGATAGTCCATTCAGTACACTTCACCAACATCATTCAAGGTTATCAATTCTTCGCTCAGATGCATGAAAGCAGCAATTGAAAACATGATGCCTTTAGTCAGGCATCTCTTAATCTTTAGCCCTTTGGAGAGGTCCAGATTTCCCCAATATAACACGCCTTTTGGTTTCTTGACTGCTGCTACAATGGGTGTTGATTGTGGATCTAAATAAACTTAAATCACTGACCGCTTCAATCTTTTTTCCTTCTATCATGATGTTGCCCATGGGTCCAGTGGTGAGGATTTTTGTTTACTTTATGTTGAGATGTAGCCCATATTGAAGGCAGCAGTCTTTGACCTTCTGCAACAAATGCTTCAAGTCTTCTTCACTTTCTATAAGCAAAGTTGTGTCATCTGATTAACACAGGTTGTGAATGAGCCTCTAATCTTGATGCCACATTCCTCTTCCCATAGTTGAGCTTAATATATTATTTGCTCAGCATACATATTAAATAGGAGGAAAGGACACAATCCTGTTACATGTTTTTCCCAATTTTCAGTATCCCCTTATTCTGTTCACTAATATTTTCTTCAGTTTGCTCGGCTCCACAGTCAACACTCTTGGCACCAGCAGTCAGGAAATCAAAAAGCGTATCACGATGGGAAAGTGTGCTGTTAGGGACCTCTCTAAAGTACTCAAGAGCAAC
>NW_006399818.1:8360014-8390692 GCF_000299155.1 Elephantulus edwardii
TGCGATTGGCAAGGATAGAGCAGGGCTTAGGGCTGTTGTGCATAGCGTTGCTATGAGTCGCAAATGACTCGATGGCACATAACAACAACAACAACAATATTTTACCAAGTTGGGGAGGAAAAGTGAGAGGCAAAGAAGTCAGAAAATTTAGCTTTGATTTGGAAGGGGAAATGAGCAGGGAAGTACAGAACAATCTGATTCATAGTGACCTTATATAATATTAATATCTTAAATTGTAAATCCTAACAGGAGCACACGAATCTTTCTATTAAAGTCTACCATGGAATTTACTGTGTTACCATGGCTCCTTTAGCTTGGATTTAAAAAGGAGAATAAACTCTAATCCTCTTTTTCCTTCTTGGTTTCAGAAATAACAAACATATGTTTCATGGGCCAAATATCTATTTTAATAAATAAAACTTTACTGGGATATAGCCATATTTTTTCTTTTGTTTTGGTGAAACATTCTTCTAGGTTGTATAACCCTGGTGTGTCCACTTGCCATACAGAGGTAACCTGGGTTCACCATGACGCTGAACACTGTGACAGTGATGTGTCAAATGAGATAATGGTTACCCATGGTGGACAGTGTCTGGTGGAGCTCCCCGATTAAAACAAGCTTGGAAGCAGGAGTGGCATCCACTTCCATAATAGCTTGCCTCCAGAAACCCTATGAACCTGGAGAAAGGATGAAAGTCTCACAAGTGTTGAGGACTTCCGTTTATAGGGTCACTATGAGTCGCTTACGACTCAACAGCACTTAACAACAACAACAACATAGCCATATTTAGTGATTTATAAATTGTCAATGGTTGCTCTGACTCTATAATGCTAAAGACTATACAGGTCACAATACAGATCCAAGAGTCTAAAATATTTACTGACAACAGAAAAAGCTGCCAACTTCTACTTTATTCACATCCTTGACTTTCAGTAGTTTATTTTCCTTTATATCTTTTATATCTATATACCTATTTCCATGTTCAAGGTTATATATTGAACTGCTTGATGGTGCTAATGAGAAACCTATACTTGGATCAAGAGGCAGTCGTCAGAACAGAGCAAAGAAACACTGTGTGGTTCAAAATTGGGAAGGGCGTACGCCAGGGATGTGTCCTGTCTCCATACCTTTTCAACCTGTATGCAGAACAGATCATCCAGGAGGCTGGGCTCTATGAGGAGAAATGTGGGGTCCAGATTGGTGGAAGATATATCAACAATCTGCGTTATGCAGACGACACAACCCTGCTTGCTGAAACTGAGGAGGACCTGAAGCGCCTGCTGCAGAGTGTCAAGGACTGCAGCCTCCAATATGGATTGAGGCTCAATGTCAAGAAGACAAAAGTTCTCACCACTGGGCCAGTTGGCAGCATCAGGATGAATGGTGAAGAGATTGAGATTGTTAGCAACTTTAGTTTGCTTGGCTCACAGTCAATACTCTTGGCACCAGTAGCCAGGAAATTAAAAGGCACATTGCCGTGGGAAAGTCTGCTGTTAGGGACCTCTCGAAAGTACTGAAGAGCAATGGTGTCTCTCTGGAGACTAAGGTGCGTATGATACAGGCCATGGTCTTTGCAATCACTTGTTATACATCAGAGAGGTGGACAATGACTAAGGAGGATAGGAGACTTGATGCCTTTGAGCTGTGGTGTTGGAGAAGAGTACTGAGGGTACAATGGACTGCTAGGAAAATGAACAGATTCATCCTGGAGAGGGTTAAACTGGGCGGCTCCTTGCAGGTAAGGATTCTGAGGCTCCGTCTGACATACTTTGGTCATGTTGTGAGGAGGGACTGGTCCTTGGAGAAGGACATCATGCTTGGTAGGGTGGAGGGACAGAGCAGGAGGGGAAGGCCCTCTATGAGATGGATTGATTCAGTGACTGGGGTAATCGGGATGGGTCTGTTGGAGACAGTGTAATTGGCACAGGACAGAGCAGGGTTTAGGGTTGTTGCACATAGGGTCACTATGAGTTGCAAGCAACTTGACGGCACATAACAACAACAACAACATGTTTTGGAGCGAGTGCGGACAGAGCGCTCTTTGGAGGCAAGAATGATGAGGCTATGGCTCATACTTTGGGAATATTGCTGGGAGGTGCTATGCTTTGGAGAAGGACATGATATTGGGAGGGGTGGTGGGTCAGTGAAGAAGACCCTAAACCAAGTGGATTGGTACAGTGACTGCTAAAATAGTCTCTTGCATGTCATGACATGTGAGGATGGCACAGGATATAACAGGGCTCAGATCTTTTGTCCACAGGGTCACTATGAGTCGTATTCAACTCGATGGCAGCTAACAACAACATTATAACCACTGATAATTTAGCTCTTTCACCATCATCCTTTCTCCCCACTCCCCATTGCCCAAATAATACTTTTCATCATCTTCCCATTATAAACATGTATTTAGATCAGTAGTCAGTGCCCACAATTTCGGTTGAAGTAAGCAGAAAATCTCTGTTGTTGTGTCATGTCATATGGATGTCTATGCTCATGAAAACTTTCCTGATGGTACTCTTTTTCTAAAGTTACTGTTTCGTTTTCTTATCCTTCCAGGTACTACTTTTTTTGCCCCAACCATTCCAAAATAGTTATTGTCTTTTTTCAAGAAACGAATCTTAACAGGCCAAATACTCCACTGTTTCCATTTGTCCCTCTTCCATTCTCCAGAGTCCTTCTTCCCTTTTCTCCATCTGCACTGGTTGCTTCTAAGCCTACAGGACATCAACCTTCCTGGAACTTCATTTCTCTGCTCTACTCTACCAAACTCTTCATTTACCATATATCCCATGTCTTTCTCTTGATTGATTTTTCTCTTTTTACCTGCAGAAGCTCATCCTTCATGTTTCCTGTGAAGGGACACATTTTACATATATGTTTAAAACCTATGTCTTAGAACTCTGTTGTTCTAGTCTCAGATCTAATAATAAACTTTGTTGTCTAAAGAAATATAAACTGAAAAGTATCTTCCCTTCAAATATCAAATCACTAATGCTACTGTGATTTCCATTCATCTTCCTGTGACTTGTTTTATTTTGTTTTGTTCTCTACTCCTCTACAAAGCTTTTAAAATCTTACTTTCACCAACAATGTTCTTAACTTTCATAATGACAGGGCTGGTGGTCTTCTCTCATTCATAAGACAAGAAGATACCAAGGGAGCCTTTTAAATCTAGAGACATGTGTCCTCAGTATTAGGATATTTTCTACTAATAACCCTTCAATAATTTCCTCCATTAAATTTCCTTGATCCCTTAATTTTATCAGTTATTTTGCCATAATAATGTTGCAAAAGCATCCTAAAACTTAGTGGTTTAAAGCAATAAATGTTTATTACTTTTCCTGAGGCTACAGGTCAGCTAAGCAGGTCATGGATGAGTTTGGCTAAATGATGCTTTCTTGCTCTTGTCTGAGTATCACATATGTATCTTGTGGTAAGCCACCTCTTGTTGTTATGTGCTGTTGAGTCGACTATGACTCCGAGTGACTCTATAAACAATCGCTCCGAATCTTGTCCTATTGAGTCAACATCACCATCTCTGACAGACCTGATCCCACTGCCATCACCTCATCCAGGGTTTTCCTCTCCTGCGCTGACCCTCCACTCTCCCAAGCATGATGTCGCTCTCCAAGAGCTGGTCAGCCCTGGCAACCTGCCCAAAGTATGTGAGACAGAGCTGCAAAATCCTTGCCTCTAAGGAACAACCTGGCTTCACCCTCTCTAGGACAGACCTGTTTATTCTCTTGGTAGTCCATGTTATGTTCAATACTCTTCTCCAGCACCATAATTCAAAGGCATTGATTCTTCTTCTGTCATCCTTAGTCACTATCCAGCTTTCAGACACATACCAAGCAGTTGAGAAGATCATGGCCTGGTTTAGGTGCACTTTAGTCTCTAGACTAACATCGCTGCTCTTTGGAACTCTGGAGAAGTCATCCATTAGCTAAGTTAAAAATGGCAGCATGTAGGACAAGGTCTTGTTCTTTAAGAGTTCACCACTAGCAGGATAACTCAGGCATGTTGTCATGATCACAAAGGTTCAAGACAAAAAAGCAGAAATGCACAAGCACTCTTTTAAAATCTATTTGTGTTACATTTCAGTTTCCCAAAGAAAGTTACACAGCCAAGCTACACTCAAGAGTGAGTGAAGTCTAGACTGAATGCTGAAAGACAAAGTTAAACGGCTTAGACGTATTCAATATCTCCGGGGCTTGCTGTATTGATTTTCCTTTCTTTGATCTGTGTCTCTTACCTTGCTGAAGACCCTCAACTGAATTGACACAGTAACAGTAGACTTAAGCAAGGTCAAGATCATAAGGCAAGGTTACTATCTGTTCTACACAGAGTTTTTATGGGTTGTAATCTCCATGATGGTACCTAACAAGTCTCTTAAGTTTGATTTTGCTTGTTTTGCTTTTTTCTTTGTTTTGATATTATTGTTAAAGATTTTGATTATCTACTTTCTAGGCATTATCTACAATATCACATAATTCTTTTAATGTTGTTTTCCATTTTCAAGACCACTTTGTTATTTGATGCTTCTTTTTCATTGTTGCTCTTGCTCTGAAGAATCTATTATCTTCTTTCACTACTTTAATAAAGTAAGAGTTTGGGGAAAGTGTTTATCTATTTGGATTGCCTCTGTTTCTTCCAGGACATCATCCAACTTCCCAAGGTAAGGAGAAGTAGCTGGATGGTATGCAAGTTCTTATCATTTAAACCAAATTCCATTCTCTAGCTCACACTTTACACTTAGCTTCTTCGGTGGATGAAGGTCTCAAAGGTTTGTTTCTCTCTTTTCCGTATTCCTAACAGAGACAACTTTGATTATAGCTTTTCCTCTGTTAAGTCAGCTACAACTCTTCTTTACACTTCCCAACTTAAAAAATTTATTAAGCTTTCCTATTTACTCACTCAACTTCCTTCTTGAAAGTAGGACAGTTTTAAGTGCTCTGCAGTCATTTCATGGATTTCTGACAGCAGAGTTTGTGGGAGTTCCACCGCTCACCCAAAGGCCGTACCTCTCCGGCAATTGCAATCAACCAATGGCTCTGTAGGAAAAAGATAATCAACGTCCCTCTATTTTACAGCCTTCGAAACTCAAGGAGACTCAGCTTTGAGTGTGTTCTGATTGACAGAAATGAGCGTTAGTTTATTACCAGTCCAGTGGGGTTTTGGAGGAAAAGAAGTTCATACAATATGACAATGTTGTTTAAACTGAGCCTCTTCCTTCTGGTTTGTGGATATGGTAAAGATCCAGTGGCAGTACTATAGTAAGACATTTCCAACAGTAGAAACTCAAAAGTGAAGTTTATTATAAAAGTTGGGATTAGATGTGTAACTTAAGAGAACAGATTATACACAGGTAGTTTCTGCAACTAGAGAAAACAATAACAAACATAAAGAAATATTAATTGTAATGACATAATTTTTGCAAATGATTAAATGAGGAGAAAGGAAGCATCAAACAGTTCAAAGAGGGAGAAATGATAGAAATATAAGGGTAATTGAGTAACTCCCATTGATGATGTTATATATGGTTGAGATTGGAATAGACTCAGAGCTGACCCTCAAGTGGGTTTTCCGAAGCAGGAAAAGGTCCAGATTTGTTTCCATTACCAAGAAAAGTAACTCAATAGAATGTGGAAACTCTCAAACGATATCATACTATCTTATGCAAGCAAAATACTGCTGAAGATCATTTAAAAAAATGGCTAGAACAGTACATAAATAGAGAACTGCCAGAAGTTCAAGCAGGATTTAGAAGAGGCCATAGCATTGCTGATATCTGACGGATTCTCACTGATACCAGAAGAATGTGTATTTGTGCTTTATTGATTATGCAAGGCATTTGACTGTGTGGTCATAACAAACTGCGGCTGACACTGAGAAGAATGGTTATCCCAGAACACTTAATTATGTTTGAGCAAAACCTGTACCTGGACCAAGAAGCTGTTTTGCAAACAGAGAGGGCAGCACCGCATAATTTTATATTGAGAAGGGAGTGTGTCAGGTTTGTCTCTTCTCTCATACAAATTCAATCTGTATGCTGAGCAAATTATTATTCAAGAAGCTTGACTCCATGAAGAGGAATGTGGCATCATAATCAGAGGGAGATTCATCAATAACCTGTGCTATGCAGATGACACAACCTTTCTTGCTGAAAAATGAGGAGGGCTTGAAGTACTTGTTGCAGAAGATCAAGAAATGCAGCACTCAATATGGATTACATCTCAATGTCAAGAAAACAAAGAGTTATCACTGGATCAATAAGCAACATTATGATGGATGGAGATAGACTGGAACGATTACCAGCTTCATCTTGCTTGGTTCCACAATTAACACCTTTGGTACCAGAAGTCAGGAAATAAGGAGATTTACTGCACTGGGAAAGTCTGCAGTTAAGGCTCTCTGCAAATTATTGAAAAACAATGATGTCAGTGTAAGGACTAAGGTGCATCTGATTCAGGCCATGGTCTGCCCAATCATTTTTTATGCATCTGAGAGCTGGACAATGAATAAGGATAACAGAAGAATTATTGAAGACTCTGAGGTGTGGTGTTGGAGAAAAGCACTGAATGACCAAGAGAATAAACAGATATATCTCGGTGAAGGTGCAGATGGAGTGCTCTTTGGAGGTAAATATTATGAGGCTTCACTTCACATACTTTGGGCATGTTGCTAGGCGGGGGCTATTTCTTGGAGAGAGACATGATTCTTGGGAAGGTAGAAGGTCAGCAAAGGAGAGGAAGATCCTCAACCAGGTGGACTGACACAGTGACTGCTGCAGTGTGCTCTAATGTGTCAGGAAGTGTGAGGATGGCACTGGAAAAAACAAGGTTCATATCTGTTGTTCATAGGGTTTCTATGAGTTGTATTCAGCTTGACGGCACCTAACAACAATAACGACAACAAATTTCATGGGAAGAGATTGCCCATCTTCCTCCCAGGGAGCAGCTGGTATATTCAAACTACCTGCCTTTGATTGTCAGCGCAACTACAGACTATTAAACCACTTGTTAAGTGGGATATCAAAATGTCGAGTAGCAAAACGTTTTCAGACATAGTCAATAATTGGCCTAGTGGTAAAAAGCTAGCTGCAATCCCAAAAGCACACAGTTCTAATCTACCAGCTTCTCTTTGGAAGAAAGATGGGCAATAAACTCCCATATGATTAACTGCCTCTCAAAATCTGCTGGAAGGTCATCTATGAGTTGCTTCCGACTCAACGGTATATAACAACAATAGAGAAATACAGAACAATGAGGATGGAGGAGTTATACCATTTGTTGTTCAGGAAGGTAATGGTGCTGTTTAAGAGAGCTAGTACAATAGAATATTGTTGTTGTATGCCATCATGTCGCCTGCAACTCATAGTGACCCTATGTACAACAGCTCTGAACCCTGCTCTCTCCTGTGCCAACCTTATTGTCTCTGACACACCCACCCCACTACCCCAGTCACTGAATCAATCCATCTCATCAAGGGTCTTCCTCTCTTGAACTGACCCTTCACCCTCCCAACCATGACTTCCCTCTCCAAGGACTGGTCCGTCCTTTCAACATGTCCAAAGTATATCAGACAGAGCTTCAGAATCCTGCAAAAGGTAAAGCAAGGTATTTAAGCAGAATGTCCAGGTTCTTCCTTCTCTCTCACACAATTTGATGATGAAATGAAAAAGTCCAAGTTGAGAAAAAAGCAGTAAGGTCAAGGTTTGTCAGTGTCTTCAATTCTGTTTTCAAGAGAATGAGAAACTTGTACCTGAATACAAAATGAAAGTTCCGGGAGAGAATGAAAATGCAAAGACCAGCAAATATCTCACCAGTAGTTAATAGATTAAAGGCTTGAAGGAGAAAGGCAGGCCATGGAATCGCAAGCACAGGCGTAGAAGTCGATCTTGGGAAAGGGAAGGACATTTCTAACCACGGGACATAAATGGAGAACGAGGGAAAACATGAAAAATAGAGACTGGGTTACCTAGATGTGTGGCCACACCATGAAGTAGATGCATGGAGAATGTAAAATGCTTCTAACAGTTAGGGGGAGACTGAGAAAGAGGGGATAAATAATGTATACTGCACTGAAACAGATGAGGGAGAAAACTATTTAAAAAGGATATATGATTAGGTATTATTGTCATGACAGAAGTCCAGAATGAAGGCTGCATAGTGGAGGGCACTTTGGGGGGAGGAATGGAATAACAATGAAAGAATTTTTCTTTTGCTTTTCAAAGAGAAAAGTGAACTGGAGGGAAGGGGTAGGCAGGGAGAAAAGTGCAACAATGAATGAATGGAAATCCAAAGTCTCTGTAAACTTTCATTAAATCAATTAAATTTTAAAAAAAGGTTTCAAACAGCTGTTCTTGTAATAGGGAGTTTACAGGAGGTTTTAACATTTATTTAAGAAAAGTTTCGATGAAACAATCAGGATTCTTGAGGATTCCACTGTAAACAAGGGACTAATACAGAACTGTCTCTAAAGACAGCAAAATTTCTGTTATTCCCAATCATGGCCACAAGAAGAGAGTTGTTCAATGGATGTGAGACAGGTGATTGAGCCAAAACATGTAAAAAATTAACATAACCTAGCTTTTTCTTAACTTTCTTTTCTGGAGTGGAAGGTCAGCAGAGGAAAGGGAGCCCCTGGATGAGATGGACTGACACTGTGACAGAGGTGATGGGGGAAAGGGCAGGGCGGCGTTCAGACCTACTATTTATAAGGTTGCTATGAGTTGCAACCAACTCAACAGTACATAACAACACCACTATCATTTCCTAAAATTAAATAGGAAAGAGTGAATAAAAATAAAATCTTTGATCTAGACATATGTTCACTGCTGCTGATTTTAGACTAATGAAAGGCTAATTCCAGAGGGTTTAGATTAACAAATCCTCTAAATGACCTTCACATCTCCCTACAAGAACTATCTAACTCTTATCAACCCAATCTCTGTTCTCAAGTACATTTTATCCACTACAACCTAAAATAGTTCACATTTCCATGCATTTGCAAATTAAAATAAATGCTTCTTGGAATTTCCTTCTTTTCTGCCAACCTGTATTCATAATTAGGTTAGTTTTGGTCCCATTCCTTTTAGAACTCGTCTGAAACGACTCAACACTTATCAGAGTCACATAAAGTCACTATTCCCACCACTCTTTCTTCAGCCAGAAGGTGCCACTTGACTCCTATCTCTCTAAAGCACTGGTTCTTGTGAGATCACAAGTGTGCCTCCTAGCAGACCCTCCCCCTGGGAAAGGCAGAGAAGGTCAACAAACAAGAGAAAGACCTGCAATGAGACGCACTGCGCAGTGAGTACTACAGTGGGTTTGGGCCTGACAGAGATCACGAGGATGGGGCACAACAGGGCAAGGTTCAGAGCTGTTGTTCACAGGGTCACTATGAGTCCAGGTTGAACTGACGTCACTTAACAACAACTGGTGGTACTTACGTACTTTTCATAACATGTCAGACTGCGACCCAAAACATTGGCAGTTCAAATGCATAGCCATTCTACAGAAGAAAGATGGGCACTCTCCGTCCGTCAAGATTCATGGTCTCAGAAATCTGAGGGAGGCTTAGTGGGAGTTGAAATTGACTCAAGGCAGTGCATACAGTTTGGTTTTTAATGGAAACAGGCCAGAGATGGGTAATCCTTTAATGCAAGGAGCAGTCTCAAAAGAACTACCTGGCCCAAAATGTCAATAACGTTGAGAAATTAAAATGGTATTCCACCCACATTTTAAGATTTACAAGTAACTCAACATTAGGCTCCTTCTTGACTCTGCTCACTGATCTCCTATATTCCAACTCCCTTTGTCTGCATTAAACCCTAAGACTTGGTTGTCTTTAACTCAGTGAGGCTTTAACACACCAGAAAGGACCTTTAGCTCCTTCCTGACATCCAACCCCTCAGCCACATCTGCTTCTGTCTGGTTTGTTTCTCACCACGGAGGGGGAAAGAAAAAAGTACAGGAACATTAATCTCTTGTTTTCTCAATTTGGAACTTGAAACATCTAGTCTCCAAGCCAAACTGACGAATCTTAATCACTAACTGCTCTCGACGCCCCAGGGTGACAAGACAGTTTGACACCGCACATCAGAGCAGCCTTTAAAAGGCCTGCTCCTGTCTATCTTTAGAGTCCGAGCATTTAATCTCTCCTTTTTCCAGGCACCCAAGGGCTTGTTGCCTATCTCTAGGACAGCCACTTACAGCTTACAGATTTTAAGAGCTCATTAAAGGGTCACTGAAGGAACGTATCAACCAAAAACCTTCAGGACTGAGTTACACAGAGCATACCGATTAGCGCAATTCTGGACCTTAGAATTCTCTCACTCAGTGTGCAAAATGTTTAGTAGAGATTGTGAGGATGGCACAGGATAGGACAGTGTTCAGATCGGCTGTTCATAGGGTCACTATGAGTTGTACTTGACTCTCGACATCACCTAACCACAACAACCACAGCAGGCACTAGAGAGGGGACCACATCCACTGCCATTGAGAAGGTTGTGACTCTCTATCAAGTGTCTAGGGCTATAAATCTTTGGAGGATAAGGATGACCATCTTTCTTCCAGGGGGAAAGAAAAGAATGGAAAAATATAGTCTCTGAGATCTGGTGGCCTAGTATTAAGGAACTGAATTGTCAACCTGAAGGAACATGATTCAAATCTGCCAGCCGCTCCAGGTGAGAGAACTGAGAAATTTACTCTCCTGCAACTTACTATCCCTGGAAACCAGGTGAAGCATCTGTGATAAGTCAGCTCTGACTTGATGGTACAGAACAAAAACAATCCTTAAATAACTTCTCTATGGTGTTATGAAGCAATAATGTCAGTTTCAAGACTAAAGTACATCTGATTAAGCCATGGTCTTGAATTACTTGGTATGCATCTGAAAGTTGGACAATGACTAAGGATAACAGAAGAAGAATCAAGACCTTTGAGTTGTGGTGTTAGAGAAGAATACTGAATATCCCAGGAACTGCCAAGAGAACAAATAAAGATTTATTACCTAGAAAACTGCCATAAGTTCAGGCTGGATTCAGAAGCAGTTGTGGAGCCAGGGATATCATTACTAATGTCAGATGGATCTTGGGTGCAAGCAAAGAATAACAGAAGGCTATTTATGTTTTCTTGATTATTCAAAGGTATCTGACTCTGTGGATAACAAATTATGGCTAACATTGAGAAGAAAAGGAATCTTAGAACACTTAATTGTGTTCATGAGAAATATACACCCAGATCATGAGGTTGTTGTCTGAACAGAACAAGGGAACACTAAATTACTGAAAATCAGGAAAAAGTGAGCATCAGGGTTGTATTCTCTCTCCATACCTATTCAGTCTGTATGCTGAGCAAATCACTTGAGAAGCTTGACTCCATGAAGATGAATGTGGCATGAGAATTGGAAGAAGACTCATCAACAACCTGTGTTATGCAGATGACACAACCTTGCTTGCTGAAAGTGAGGAGGTTGAAGTGCTTGTTGCAGAAGATCTCAGATTACAGCCTGCAATCTCTCAACATCAAGAAGATAAAAATCCCCACCAGTGGACTGACTGGAAACATCATGATAAATATAGAAAAGATTGAAACTGTCAATGAATTCATCTTACTTGAGTCCACAAACAAAGGGCTTGTGGAACTACTAGCAGACAGGAGATCAGGAGATGTACTCAGAGACTTCTCCAAATTATTATGATCAGTTAATTAATTAATGATGTCCGTTCTACTTCTGACAACCAAAATATACCTGATTCAGGCCATGGTCTTTTTAATCATTTCCTAAACCTCAGCACAGGAGAAGAAGGTCCTGGATGAGATGGATTGATAGAGTAACTGCGGTAATGGTGGTTGGTGTGTTGGAATCAGTGAGACTGGTGCAGGACATGGCAGGGTTCAGAGCTGCTGTATATAGGGTCGCTATTGGTCACAGGTGACTCGACGGCACGTAACAACAACAACGACAATACCTCAGAGAGTTGGGTATTAATTAGGATTATAGAAGAAGAACTGTTGTATTTTAGATGTGTTGCTGAAGAATACTGAATATCCCATGGACCACCAAAAAAACAAACTGGTATGTCTTAGAGAAAGTGAAGCCACAGTCCACCTTGGAGGCAAAGATGACAGAGTCATCCCACGTACTTTGAACATGTTAGGAGAGACTATTCCTTGGAGAAGGATATCATGCTTGGAAAGGTTGGTGGAAGAGAGGAAGACCTTAAACCGTATGGATTGACACAGTGACTGCTGCAATGAGCTCAAGTGTTTCAGAGAACCTGAAGACGGCACAGGATAGAGCAGGTTCAGATCTGCTGTGCACAGGGCTGCTGTCATACTCAACTCAATGGCACCTACCAACAATAACCACCTACAGAACCCAAGGGAAGGTCAATCAGAATAGATTCAATGAAGGTGACTGAAAGTTACCCTTGAACATGAAATCCTAGTGACACACACAACAGTTAAGCCCTCAGCTGCTACTTGAAGACTGCCGATCCAGTCCACACAGTAGCTCCATGATGGAAGGACCTAGCAATCTGCTCCTGCAAAGACAACAGGCTGGAAAGTATACAAAGCAGTTCCACTCCATCACATGGGGCACTGTGAGTCGAACATGACACGATAACCTTCAAAAGGCTTACAATTTAATAGAGAAAGCAAATATGCAAATAGAAGAGATTCACAGCAAAAGTGATTAAATCTGATTACTCCTATTCTAAAATTAAAATCAAAAAAGGGCATTCCACAGAATTGACAGAAATAGCTGTTTCAAAATAAAAGTATGCTGAATGAATGAGCAAATGAACAAAGAGATGGACATATGAGAAATTAAATAGCAAACCAGTAAAGCTTTTCTGGGGGTCCTAGGCAAGGTGGTACACCAGATAAATGAGTTCCATTATTGTACTACATCCCCTTCCTTTCATTTTCCTTAAATGTCATTCTCACTACAAATGCTAATTGCTTTAGCATATTTAACAAATTAATTTGGGTGGCAGAATAATTCTACAACACAATCAATGCAGGAAAATCTTTGCTTCTCAGCTTTGCAGATAGTGAAGCTTCTAAACAGATCTGCCCGATCCAGGCATCAACCAGGACTGATAGTGGGCTGAAATGTGCATTGTTGTTTCTGCAGATGTTTACTGCTAGTGTCTGTCTGATCCCCAGTGCCTGTGCCCCATCAGCAGTGAAGCTGTCACTCCTGCGTTAACTTTAGCTTTGATTTGTACATTCTTCTCAACTGTACAACAACAGGCAGGGTTCCCAGGCAAAGCGATCATAACTTGACTGTATGCCTTTCTCTCTACAAGTACAAAAATAGAAGTTACCAATTAAGCCAACACAAAGCACCCACCTGGTTAGACTGACTTTGCCTCTGCCTAAGACCTTGTTAATCCATTATTCACACTGCAGTTTCAATGAGATGTTGGACGCTACAACTGAGATTACCACCCTTTCACAGGATATGGAATTACATAAAGCTAAACTGGAACTCAAACTCCACCACTTCAGTGCTATCAGGGTGACCTTGAATGAACTGCTTAAATTATTCCAAGGTCAAAGCATATATGGGATTTTAATCAAGTTCAAGTGTAGAAAATAATACTTGTAAGTGTATTGTGATGCCTGATATCAGTATTGTTGTTATGTGCCACTGAGTAAGAACCAACTCATAGCTGACCCTCCAGTGGGGTTTCAGAGGCTCGAAATCCCAAAGGAGACTTCCCATCTTTCTCCCTCAGAGAAGCTGACAGATTCAAATCACATGCCTTTGGGTTTGCAGCTCAATTTCTCATCACTAGGCCACCAGAGCTCCCTAACTGTATGCTTATTGTTATTGCTATGTGCCATCCAGTCATTGCAACTCATAGTGACCCTGTGTACAACAGCTCTAAACTCTGCTCTGTCCTGTGCCAATCTCACTGTCTCAGACACACTCATCCCGATTGCCCCAGTCACCGAAGCAATCCATCTCCCAGAGGGCCTTCCCCTCCTGTGCCTGCCCTCCACCCTCCCAAGCATGATGTCTTTCTCCAAGGACTGGTCTCTCCTTACAACATGACCAAAGTAAGTCAGACGAAGTCTCAGAAATATAAAGCAGGAGGCCCAATAAATACTGCTCACCCCGACTCACTCCATTTCCACACACAAGAGAACAAGATGTTTCCCAGTTGTGTAAATGCCTCACAATTGGCTGTAATTCACAAGGTTTGTCATTGATTGATTTTTTAGAAATGGATCAGCAGGACTTTCTTCCTTGTCTTAGTTTGAAAGCTCTGTGGAAGGATTTTCCACATCACAGGAACACGCAAGCCACCACCGACAGATGAGCGACAGAGGCGCTCGAAGTGCATCTGCTGGTAATCTAACCTGGTCTCTTTCAAGGAAGGGAGAGAATTTTACCACTGAACCACAAATGACCTCCAATGGATATCAGCTTTCTCTTTAACTCCAACATGATATAAATTTACACACACAAACACACACAAATCATAACTCTTTCTTCTCTTGCTGACCTAAAGTCCAATTGCTCACTCCACTCTGTAAATTCTTCATTTATTCATTATTGCAGAAGGTTAAAAGTTACTAAGAGCCCAAGAGGAGCTCAGGGTAGCCTACTGGTAAGGAATTGCACTCTCAATCTAAAGGCATGTAGTTTGGTTCTGCTAGCTGCAGAAATCTCCTCCCATGTGATACCAGTCTCTAAAAATCTGCTGGAAGGTCAGCAGTCAGTCAGTTCTGACTTGATGGTACGTAATACCACACCACAGCCCTTCTTAAAACATCTTCCAGAAATCAATGGAATCCACTGGGAGAAGTACAAGTTAATACTCAAAATAGGCCTTCACTCTACAAACAATCTTGCTTTTGTTTTCAAGGTGATTCTGTCCTCACCCCCAACCCTCCACTCTCATCTCTAATAACATTAAGATTTAGGATTCTGAGTCAGGCAGCCCTCAGTTCTAAACCCAGCTTTGTCCATTCCTCTGTCAAGTTACTAACTTGGTGAAGTTACTCAATCTCTCTGAGTCTCCCAGTCCATGAATCACACTAACACATGCACTGTCCACAACGTGCAGTCCCAACAAATGATACCTGCTTGCGCTCTGCACTGACGTTGCTAACCAAAGCTGTTTCCAGTCAACAACTGTGTTTAGCACTCTAGTGCAAACGGCGTGTCATTAGCCTGCCCTTTCCACATTTATTCTCTCATTTATTTATTCCAAATAATTTTCTGAATGTTTGATAAGTTCTTGGCATCAAAGAATAACATTTGCATAACACTTTAAAAGAAAACGACACCAAAGTGTTAGGTCTGAGAGAGGTCAGGGTCTAGCCGGAAGAAACACATGTAAACAAATTATTACAATGCAGCATTCTAAGTGCTAAAAATAGGCGTGTGCAAGGTACTAGGGAAGTGCAGAACGAGAAGAACTGAGAGAGGGAGAGAGGGAGGGAGGGAGGAAGGAAGGAAGGAAGGAAGGAAGGAAGGAAGGAAGGAAGGAAGGAAGGAAGGAAGGAAGGAAGGAAGGACGGACTTCACTGCACACACAGGCTAAGAATGTACTTTCCAGGGGAGCAACAACATTAAAACCCATGGCACTTGCTGGCAACACCCAGGACAGGGATCGGGCACGGCTGAGGGTGCTGTTACAGAGAAGGACTGGTAATGTGTGAGCCATACAGAAAGGTTCAAATCCCAAAGGGCCTCAAATGATAGCCCTAAGACACTGGACTTATCAAGCCATGAATGTAAAGCCATCAATTTATTTTCAAGTCAGAGTGAACAACATGTTGGGAAGACTGGTATTGGAAGTGGTGAAACTGAATGGCTATGAATACTAGGAAAAATGTCAAGGACGGCCCTCGGGTTTCTAGCTTTGCTAACTGGTGTACAGGAGTGCCACAAACACAAAGCAACCATGCAGATGGCACAGTGGACAGTTGCAAAGATGAATAAATATTTTGACTTCCCTCTAGTTATTAAGGGGTTGATGTTCAATGGGCTTCTGAGAATGTCAGGGCAGCAGAAGAGGACTGAATTAAACACAGGCATTCAGCATATACATTGAGGAGTAATGATCTTTTTACCAAGACAGATGCTTTTTCAAAGAAACATTATTCATTTAAATTTCTCTCTCAACTTCAAATGAAAAGACCACAAATTGAAAACTTCCAGTCATAGTCTATTGCATATATATATATATATATACACACACACACACACACACACATATATGTATATGTATGTATATGTATATATACATATGTATAATCCTATCATGAAAAGATGTCAACAAATTTAATGAAAACATTAAGCTGTAACCAAAGATAAAGTATTCTGTTGCTCATTTCTAAATGACTTTTCTTGGTCAGTCTACCAGCTAATAAGACAGTGACATTCCCCTTACCTATAAAATTAATATATTTCCAAAATAATGTTTTTCTGGCCTACTTCCCCCTCCAAAAAAAAAAGACAGCATGCTTCATCTTCTGAATAAACAAGTATGTTTCATTTCTTAGGTAAACATTAGTCACCTTTGACATGAAACAGAATCTAAATTCACTGAAGGAGTTAAGAAATTTCTAAAACCCTAGAAGCAATATACCTCACCCAGAGAATTTAGTCAGGAGCTTATTATAAAGGACTGAAAGTCAATGTCATAGCACAATTTTAAATAACATCATGCATTCCCTCCATTTAATAAATTATTTCAGAATCAGGTCACAATTGACAGACACACTATCTTGGGCAGACGGGAGAGAGTAGATAAGCAGAGAAAATTTCCTTTTCTCCACTGAAGCATGTCCACCAACTGTCACATCTGGAAAGGAGCCAAAATGAGCATTTTTTGGGGGGGTGGAAACCTGGAGAGTCTTGAAATAGGAGCAAAATGTGTGGTATATAAATGTGAACATGGAGAATTCTTTAGAGTTTCTTTCACATTTACGGATGTTTCAAAAAAATATTTCTAAGACATGAATTAAAAGCACCAGTCCACTCAGGTAACAAGCCTTGAAAGTGAAGGGGAGAGATCTTTGAACCTCTATGGATAAGATAAGCCTCCCTTTTTCCTCTATGCCATGACCATCTACTAGGGTAAGGTTCCTCCTACATTTTCAAGACAGAGCCTCTGGTCTCATGGGTATTTACATGAATTACACACTTGAATTCCTCAGGACACCATGACCAAGCAGAAAGATACATATTCTCTAAACCTTCCTTTCCTTATCTGCTGCCTAACCTTCTATTTTCTTCTTCTTCCCTCAGCGGTTGACGTCGTTTCCTGACCACAGGATTTACCAGATGCCACCGCTAAGCAGGTGAAGGAGAAGAGCTGAACTACTAACAGAATGTAGAAAGGAACCTACACACATTATCAAACAGAGAGGAATCTAAAAAATTCTTGAGAATCCCAAAGACAACAGTCTACACTTGACTTTGGTGTAAACAGACTGAAGACTTCAAAGCTTCTGAGTTAGAGTCACCTAAGGTACTAGCCTCTAAGGTATTAGCTTCTCCCTGACTAGAATAAAGGGAAAAAGAAGAAAAGCAAAGATGGATAGAAAGAATTAGCTCAAAGGACTAGCAGACTACATAGTTCTTCTGGTCTGAGAGCCATGACCTCCACTTCCATGGCTCTGAGATCAGAAGAACTAGATGGTGCCCAGCCCCCACTGCTGACCCCTCCAAAAAAGGATCACAGTAGACAGTCCTGGATAGAGTAAGCAAAATATGTGGAATGAAATGCAAACATATAAAAATGGTGATGCTTACTGGTACAACAGAAACTGGGAAACCTTTGAGACAACCTTTGGTCACTATTCAAATGGAGAACAGAACCCACCCCCTGAACTCAACTTTCAGCCAAACAATAGGCAGGACCATCATGTGAAGAGTAACACGAGGAAGGCACTGCCTCCTTAGAATATTCGGCCACTGAAGATCAAAAGGGCAGCATTTGCCCCGGGATAAAGTTCAGAAGGCAAGAAAGGGGAGGATAGGAGGATTCATGGACATGAGAATCATAGGGAGGAAGTGGAAAGGATGAATTTACACTGTGGATAAGACAAATCGTGTCATAAGACAAACTGTGTATGAGGGTTGTTGAAAAACAAGTATACTTTGTAAAATCACAATAAAAAGAAAACAGAGATTTTGTGTTTCAGTCTATGTACTTTTAACTCAGGATCAATGTTATTAACTCACACTGGGGCCCAAGTCATCTAATGGTTATCAAGGATCAAGGGTTTTTTAAATGCCAGTCTCAGTGATCAAAAATAAAATAAAAATGGTGGTAGATGCCTTGATATGTTCACAGCTAATGACTGGGAGAAAGAGAGAGAAGGTATGCATTCATTTTGAGTATGCATTACTATTGGAAACTCCCTAGAAGTTATAACATTGCTATTAATACTACTGCCACTTGAATAAGGCACCCAAATATATCACAGAGCATTCTGTATTATTTTAAAAGCCGGTACAACATATTAGAGAGGGAGAGAACAAGTAAAAAAGGCTTTTAGCTTGCGTTGTAGTTGTTGTTGTTGTTGTTATTGTTAAATGCCATCGAGTCATAGGCAACTCATAGTGACTCTATGAATGAAAGTCCTCAACACTTGTGGACTTTCATCCTTTCTCCAGGTTCATAGAGTTTCCGGAGGCAAGTTTTTATGGAAGTGGATGCCACTCCTGCTTCCAAGCTTGTTTTAATTGGGGAGCTCCACCAAACACTGTCTGCCATGGGTAACCATTCTCGCATTTGACACATCAGTGTCACAGTGTTCAGCTTCACAGCGATCACAAGTTACCTCTGTATGGCAAGTGGACACACCAGGGCTATATGACCTAGAAGAATTCTTAATTAAAAAAAAAAATACTAAAAAGTAAGTTGTGGTCTACTTGACTCAGATGCATGGTGGAGATCGATATGATTTTGATTTATACCAAAGTAGAAATTTACCCCAGAAAGGTTCTCTAGGTAAATGCAAACTCTTTTACTAGCAGCCCACTCACTGCTAGAGAATCAGAGCGAACACTCCACTGGGTTTCCAAGGCTGTAAATCTTTCATGAGGGAAGATTTCCCATCGTTCTCCCATGGAGAAGCTGTGAATTTTAACTACTGATCTTTTGTTTAACAGCCCAACTTGTCACACACTGAGCTACAAGTTAGCATCTGAGCATTCATTTTTTTATACCATGCATGGACTTCATTTTCAAAACAACTGAGAGGACAGACAAGATAATAAACATGTTTCCTCATTCCCCCTTTTGTAAGAACTTGTGTCTCCTCCACTCATAAGGTCAAGCTCAAACAGATCAAGAAGTCCATAGTTTATGGCATATAATTTCCTCCTTTTGAAGCTTCCTGTATTCATTTCTGGTCTTTCCATATCTTAGCCATTCAATTTTTTCCTTGATCCTATGAAGGACTTTTGTAAGTAACCTTGACTTCCAAGGAAGTTTTGTCCTACATCTGACTTTATATTAGTAGTAATGGTATATGTGTTACAGAATTTCCACTGACAGGGATAGTACATGCTTTTTATAAACTCTATTTCCACCAGAGAAAAGATAATAACAAAGATGGCTAAGAAAGTAAGTGTCTATCCCTAGACACAAAAGTTTAAAGGGATTTTGAAAGGCAAGAGAAAACAGCGGGAGAGCGAATTCATGTGGCTACTTGTTCCACTGATTAACAGTCCAGATTACAATGTTTGAAAACCATTTCAAACAAAGCCTAGGGATTCCATAAAAATAGGAAGTCAAGATATAAAAAGTATGATGAAATGATCATAGGTTGCTAGAGATGTGGTCAAAGAAAAGAAAAGGGGGAAAAAAGAAAGTTGGAATCAAGACATAATCTCTGGAATCCCAGATATTACTGTCAGCATTCTGAAAATACTGATTAAATCCACATCTATTTAGTTCTCTTAGGCACCAAAACCAAAATTTTAAGCATCTTTCCATTGAGTTTGTTTTCCTAGACCTAAAAAGAAGGGCAGCAACTGAAAATACTGCCTGCTGTTTATTTTCCTTTAATTTGGCATGAAAAGCTGAATGGTCTTTTAAAATATAGAAGATAATTCAATGAATTCTTTCTGCAATCCTCCAAATTGGTTCCCCCACACACACACTCTTTGGGCAAATAAGGGTGGCATTTTCAGCAAGCTCAAATGTTTACTAAGGAATGTCTTGAAATTTGTTTTTAGGTATTAGTGAATCCTGGCAATAATGTATAAAGTCTGGTGGTGCTATGGCTAAAGCATTCACTTGCCAACCAAAAGAATGGCCATTTAAATCCACCAGCTCCTCCACAAGAAAAAGATATGGACACCTGCTTCTATAAAGGATACAACTTTGAAAGCTCTGTGGGTTGGTCTCTCCCTGACCAGAACAAAGAAAAGGTAAGAGAAGCAAAGAAAGAAGTGTTGAAAATACTAGTCCAACAGAAGAATGGACTGTGCAAACCTCAACTTCCACGACCCTGAGACCTGAAGAACTGGATGATGCCCAGCCACGACCTCTCAAAAACATCACAGGAGAAGGCCCTGCACAGTGGGGAGCAGTAGAGCAAAACTCAAAAACATAAACATGTCCAGGCTCATTGGTCTGATAGAGACTGTTGGGAGACCCAAGAAAGTGGCTCTTTCTACCTTTCAAACCTTCACTAAAACTCATCCCTGTAGCTCAACTTTCAGCAAAACAACAGACAGGTCTATACACAGATGGTCAGGGACCACAGTCTTCAATACTGTTATCAGTGGAGGAGACAAACACCCTGGATAAAATGGGTTGACACAGTGACTGTGGTAATGGGGCAGATGTGTCAGAGATAGCGAGACAGGCTCAGGATAGGGCAGGGTTCCACCTTAATGTTCCTAGAATCCCAGTCGACTGGATAGCATATAACAACAACAAAGGGTGGTCAATATCACTAGGAAGGCATTCACTCGGAAAAACCCACCACATAAGGTCAAAAGAGCTGCATTTTCCCAAGGATAAAGCCCTGGAGGCAGGAAGGGGTAGGAAAGAGGGATTAATGGAAATGAAAATTACAGGGAGGAAGTGGTGAGAGTGATTACATTGTAAGTACCTTAAGTAATGTTATAAAACAAAATGTACATGACTAATTGAATGAAAAACCAATATGCTTTGAAAACGTGCACTCAAACCATAATTGAAAACCCTAGAGGGCCGTTCTGCTCTGTCCTCTTGGGTCAGGATGAATTAGAATAGGCACTATGGCACTGGGTTGGGTTGTAGGGGTGAGAATAGAGGGGTGACAGCAACAATTTTACCTATGGGAAAGCCCTGGAAAGAATTACTTATTCTGTTTCACTTCAGTAATAACTCTCTGGGTGGCCTAGTGGGTAAGGAGTTACACTGCCAACCAAGAGGCAGGCAGTTGGAATCCACCAGCCGCTCCTCAGGAGGAAAACAGGCCGTCTCTTCCCATGCATTGACAGCCTCTGAAAGCCCCCTGGGGAGTCAGTTACAAGACAGCTTTGACTCAATGGCACACAGCAACACGTATACCTACCTGGTCAATTTTCCGACTTGTTTTCATAACATTTTGTTTGTTTCCATAGCATTTTAGGAAGCTTATGGGAATATCATATACAAGAACAAGAAAAATCTCTACGTGCTGAAATCCTTATCACCATCAAATCCTGCACACCCAGCTTCCTCAGCAAATGACAGTTGCCATCTCGGTACTTTCATAACTCTTCTTCTGCATTAACATCACCTTACTAAAATCCTTGAGGACACGCTTCACTGACAATTATGATAAAGAGAGACATTCCGCTAAACAGAGCACAAAATACATAAAGATTTTTCTGTCTCTGGTTAGGAGCCTACTATACGTCCTTAACAATGCACATAAGACAAAAAAATAATTTATTTTAAAACATGCAAAGTGCTGGCAAGCCTATGAAGTTATCCTTTCTCTTCTAAAATGTAAAGATTTGGTGTCCAGGATGACTAAATGGTACTCAAGTGTAGGTCATAATCTCCATTGTACACAAAATTCTGAGCCAAATTTTCTTCCAGTACAGGGGTAATAGACACTGTTGAGTCAGATTGATTACTACTGCTAGTACCATTATCACAGACCTAAAGAGAAACTCAAGTATATCAGAGGATGATGAAGATGACACAGGATAAGGCAAGGATCAGATCCTTTCTTCACAGGATTGTTACGAGTCGTAGTCTTATTAGACTTAAAAACAATAATACATTATTCTCTTTCTCTACTACTTCCATCTCTTCCTTCTCTTTTCCTTCTTGCTTATTTCTCTTTCTGAACAATTCCAACCCTGAAGCCATGCAGGGCAGAGAAAGGTCAGCACCTACAATCAAGATGGAAGAGGAAAGCCCATGGCAAAGTGGCAGAAACCAAGTCAGATGAGAAGGGTGTCTATACTGGGGACAGTTGGGAAGGGGCGGGGGGGGCGGCAAGAAGCATCACACAGAATTATGAGACTGTTAAGTGCCATCCAGTCAATTCTGACTCACATCAACCCCACCCAATAGAAGGAAACCTTGCCTCGTCCTGCACTGTCTCAATCGCAGTTATATTTGAACCCAGTGTTACAGTCACTGTTAAGCCATCTCGTTTGAGGGTCTTCCTCATTCTCACTGACTCCCCACTTTACCAACTATCACACACTTCTCCAGGGGCTTGTTCCTCTGTGATAACAGACTCAAAAATACACGAAATGAAATTTCTTCAATTCTCACTCCTACGGAGCACGTTGGATGATAAATTAAGCGTGTATATTAAAGATAATGGAAGCCAGATTTCTCCCACTGGAGCAGAGCATTACCAATATCGAAAGGGAGAAAACAGAAGTGAATTATGTCTGTGGAATGGGACTGAAATTAGAGGTATCAGTGTAAACACACAGGATGTAATGGGAAGATGGCGGCTTCCCTAGGTTATTCCCAACAAAGATGCTTTGGAGATGGAATGCTGCTGTAACAGAGATGCCACATGCTGACAGCATTAAAAGAAGTTTATCCTCTCAAAGTTTAGGATGCTACAAGTATGAAATGAGATGTAAGCTCCAGGGGAAGGCATTCTATGGCTTTATTTCCTGATTTTGGGCTTTTCTCAACCCAGTAGCCTTGGTCCAAAAGATACACTCTGCTCCCATCTCTGCCAAACCTCTGATAGCCAGTGCCACAACTAAAAATTGGTAGAAAAGGTAGCCACCTACTTCTGAGATCAGTGAAGACTGGCCAAATACATGACTCACAATGGTCTGTCTTGGTACTACAATTACATCATTAAAGATTTGAGTAAAGATAATGGACATAGAAGAAATTTAAAATAAAAAATGCAAATACCTTAGAGTTCTCATTGAGATACCAGTACTCAGGGCCATTATTTCCGACATGGTCATTAGTGTCTTCCTAACGATTCTGAGTCCCTACTATGTGATCCCGGCGCTCCTGGGGCTTAGTCCTCAGGAGTTGTATTGCTGGCTGACAAGCCACATCTTTCAAGTGGTTTGAATCCACCAGAGACTCTGAAGGTGAAAGAGGGACAATCTCTTCCCAGGTAACTTACAGCCTCAGAAATGGAGCAGAGTTGCAGGGAAGAGTTAGTTCTCACAAGGCGGCAGTGGGTGAATGAGGGAGGGAGGGAGGAGAGACCAGCACTGCACCAGAGACACTGTTATGTTGTTTTTGTTGTCATGTGCCAGAGTTCATTCCAATTCATATTGCTGGAACTGTGTATGGTCAAGTCAGAACGGACTCAGAGTTGACCCTCCAGCAGGTTTTCAGAGGCAGTAAATCACACAGGAGGATACTATCCATCCTTCTCTCATGGCGCAGTTGATGGATTTGAACCCCATGCCTTTGGCATTAAAACACGGCGTCTTAGCACTAGGCCACCATAGCTCATTCCAACTTATAGCAACTGTGTAACACAGTAGATCTGTTGCACAAGGCTTCCTGGGCTACAATCTTTACAGAAGAAGACCGTCAGATCTGTCCTTCCATGTAGCTGCTGACTGATCTGAATTATCAACCTGTCCCAGCATTTAGAGCAGAGGTGGGGGCTGGAATAACACACAAGTCAAACAGGAGTTGGGGTGGCGGGGGAATCAACACCTGATCCATTACCTGCATAATGAGAAAGGTTTATCATCTGTCTGGTTTTTTTTTGGGGGGGTAAAAGGCTTCTCTGCCTAATACTGCTCTAAAGTGGCAAGACACTGCACTGCAATCCGTAAGGCATATGGTTTGAGGCCACCAGCTGCTCCGTGGGAGAAGGATGGGCAATCTCCTCCCATGGATTAACTGCCTCTAAAAACCCACTGGAGGGTCAGCTATGGGTCAGTTCCAACTCTATGATACGCAACAACAACAACAACAACAGGGAGAAGGATTGGCCATCCACTTCTGAAATAACAGCCCTTGGAAAACTCAATGTATACTAGAATACACTTAGATTGGACTAGCAGATATGGCACAAAAAGCAAAGCCTTCTTACTGAGAATCAAAAAGGTGGAGGAATAGTTGCGAATAGATACTACTAACTGGAACTTGGATTGTGAAAAGTATGAATGTAGGAAAACTGGAGATTGTTAAGCAAGAAATGGAACACATAAATACTGATGTACTAGGTGTGGTGCAATGAAAGGGACTGGTAAGGGGCATTCTGAATCAGATAATCATATAATCTACTATGCAGGAAATGAGGTGAGGAAAACTGGGGTCGCGTTCATAGTTCTATCTTGAAATACAATGTTGTGAGAGACAAGATAATGTCCATATATATACAAGGAAGACCTGCTAATACCACTATCACTCAAATATATGCACCAAAAGCCAGGGCCAAAGAGGAGGAAATAGATGACTTCTACCAACTTTTGCAGTCAGAAATCAAGCAAACACGCAATCAAATGCTTTGATAATAATGGGTGACTGGAATGGAAACGTTGGGACTAAGAAAAAAGGATCAATAGTTGGGAAGCATGGAATTGGTGAAAGAAATTAGACTGGAGATAGAATAACAGATTTCTGTGCAATCAATGACCTATTCATTGCAAAAACCTTCTATAATACAAATGACTACTATACAAATTACCTCACCTGCCAGTATCAGGACAGTAAAAGGTATCAGACTGATTACATCTACAGAAAATATTTATGGAGCATCTTAGTATCAGCTGTGAAAACTAGGCCAACCACTGATTATGGAATAGACCATCAACTACTCATATACAAGTTCAAACTAAAGCTAAAGAAAATAAAATTAAATCCACAAGAACCAAAATTTGACCTTCAGTCTTTCCCACCAGCATTTAAAGACCACCTCAGGAACAGGTTTGAGGCCTTGAACACTAACGAGCAAAGAAGACCCGATGAGTTACGGGAGGATATCAAGAATATCATCCATGAGGAATGCAAAAGGTCATTACAAAGGCAGAAGAGGAAGAAAAGACCAAGATGATGTCAGAAGAGACTGAAAATTGTACTAGTGTGCTGAGAAGCCAAAGCAAAGGTAAGAAATCAAGACATTAAGGAGCTAAAAAGAAGATTTAAAAGGGCAGCTCAAGAAGACAAAGCAAAGTATTATAATGAAATGAGCAAGGAGCCAGAGTCAAAATCAAAATGGACAAACTGGCTCAACATTTCTTAAGCTGAAGCAACTGAAGGACAAGTTTAAGCCTCAATTTGCAATGCTTAAGGATGCTCTGGGCAGAATGTTGAATGACCTATGAAGCTTCAAAATAATCACTGTACCAATTGGCTGACACAGAAGAATTTCATGAAACAACATATAATCAAGAGGCAATGGTGATAAAGGAGGAAGTTCCAGTTGCTCTAAAGGAATTAGCAAAAAACAAATCCTCAAGAATTTATGGCATAACAAACAGATGCTGCCCTGAACATGCTCATCCAGTTGTGATAAGAAATCTGGAGGACAACTATCCTGCCACTAACCAGAAAATATTTCTATTTATTCCCATTAAAAAAAAAGGGTGATGCAACAGTGTGAAGTTATTGAACACTATCACTAATATAACATGCAAGTAAGATGCTGCAAATAACTTCCAGATATGCTAGCTGAGTTTAGAAGAGGCTGTCATTATAGCCAACATTAGATGGATCTTGGCAGAAAGCAGAGAGTAACAGAGGAATGTCTGTTTCTCTGACTATGAAAAAGCAGTTGACTGTGTGGATCATAATAAATTGTGGCTATCATTGAGAAGAACGGGAATCCCAGAACACCTAACTGTCCACTTGCAAAACCTATACTTGGACCTGGAAGCAGGAGTCAGAAGAGAGCAAGGAAACCTGGCTCAGGTCAGGAAAAGTGTGCATCAGAGATGCGTCTATTTCCACACCTTTTCAATCTATATGCAGAACAGATAATTTGAGAGGCTGGACTTTATGAGGAGGAGCGTGGCATTAAGCATTAGAGGGAGGCTCATCAACACTCTGTGTTATGCAGATGACACAATCTTGCTTGCTGAAACTGAAGAGGACATGAGGCATTTGCTAAAGAAGGTCAAGGACTGTGGTCTTCAATACGGATTGAAGCTCAATATCAAGAAAACAAAGATTCAGACAAACCAACATGCACCCATGTAATACCAGAGGCGGCCATTGATCTCTCTTTTATTCTTCCTTGTCACCTGGCCCCTATAGTGGCAGGCTGAGCATGAAAATCGTGCTTGGCTGGATGCTTGCTTACAGAGGAAGATAAAAGACGGCTGACCCAAGTGGCATGCGCAGCTTGCACCTCACCGCCTGCCTTCAGACAACCTTGGTTTGAGTCCCTGCTCTATGGCTTTTATTACTTTTTCAACCTTGAGCAAGTTTGTTAAGCACTCTGGAAGCCCATTCTCCATTTGTGGAAGAGGAAAGTAATATTACTTACTTTGAGTTACAATTAGACCACTTGACTGAGAGAAAGGGGGCAATGATGGCAGCAATACTGCCAGAAGTGCTATGCCCGGCCACAGCTGCTGGTAGGACACAAGGTCTGAACTTCAGAAGAGCCTTGGGGAGAGAGCAGCCTGGCCCCTGAGTAAAGGTGCTCAGCCCCTGGGAGAGCCAACCAGCCCCTGGGAGAGCCAACCGGCCCCTGGGGAGAGCCAGTTGGCCCCTGGGGAGAACCACCTGGCAGGGGAGAGCCCTGTGGCCCATGGGGAGAGTAGCCCAGCCCCTGGGGAGAGCCACCTGCAGGGAAGAGCCCTTTGGCCCCTGGAGAGAGTAGCGCTGCCCCTGGGGAGAGCTGCCCAGTGTGTAAGAGGAACTTTATCAAAGCCACTTTCCTCCATCTCCTCCTCGAGCACACCTGTAACACCTCCAAAGCCCTTTTCCTTGTAACTCACAAGTTTTTCCTCTCTAGGTTTGCTCTCTTTCCTATAAGTAACCTGAACAGTGAGTCTTGTTTCAGAACTTGAACCCTGAGCTGGTTCAAGAGACAAAAGGGAAATATAACTGCCAACTAAGGAAGTGAAGGTGGATGGAGCCTCAAAGTTCAGCCAGACGAAGCCTCAGAATCTTTGCCTCCAAGGAGCAGCCTGATTTAACCTTCTCCAGGATAAACCTGTTCATTTTCTTAGCAGTCCGTGGTACATTCAATACTCTTCTCCAGCACCACAGCTCAAAGGCATCAATTCTCCTATCCTCCCTAGTCATTGTCCAGTTCTCTGCAAGTGATTGCAAAGACCATGGCCTGTATCAGGCACACCTTAGTCACATGGTAGCTCTTAAAAAAAAAACACACTATTTTTGTGTGTGTAGCATCAAACAGGATCTGACAGGTATAGGAAGAGATTGCCCCTCCTTCTCCAACAGAGCATCTGGTGGATTTGAACTGTACACCTCTGAGATTACAGTGCAGCTTCTTGCCACTAGGTCACCAGAGCTCCCTCACAAGGTAGCTCTTATTCTCCTCATTTTTAAAATAAGGAGGTAGGAGCTCAAAGAAGTTAAATTAACTAGCCTTGAATGAATGTCTATTTATTGGCAGAGACTGGATTCAAATTCAAAACACACTCATTTTTCTATTATATTCTGCTGCTTCTTGTCACCGTGCTACTTATTATTGGGGAAGGTGGAAGGAGATGTGTGGTATGAAGAAATAAAATACAATATGAGAAAATCTTATTGACAGAGAATAAATCTGAATTCTGGGTTTCTGGTAAGAAGTCAAAGAATGCTTTAGAAATGTTTTTAGAGAAAAAGAGAAGGTCCTAGTAGAGACAGAAGCAGCAGAGAAAGGATGGAGAGAAAGATCTAAAACCAGCCTGCCTTGTTCTCCAGTTTTCCACAGAGCTTAACACAGAAGTAGATGAAGACTCTATGTTAACAATGGACTCACTTTAAAACTACAGATTTATTTCCATAGGCTTGAAAGAGATAGACCATAACATTCCTCAATTGAGCATTATAGAAGCCCTGAATTTCCCTCCTTTGTGTGAGAGGGAGGAGTAAATCCTAACTCTATAGAGAAATGTGATGAACAAGTTATTAAACTATCTCTGAAAAAAACAAACATTAGATTAGAGCACAAGCCTAAGAAATTTTGAGGTAAAAAAAAATTCTCTCTTCTTTAAAATGAAAATGATACTAAGGTCAATTCATCTTTGACAAGGAGAGTAAATCAGTTAAGTGGGGGAACGATAGCTTCTTTAAAAAATGGTGCTTGCAAATGTGGAAAGCTAGCACTTGTTTGTCAGTTTGCTGTACTGAGGTAACTTGTAGGTTGCTGTGATATTGAAAGCTATGTCACTGGTGTGCCAAATGCCAAAAGGGTTACCCATGATGAATGGACAGGTTTTAATAGAGCTCCCAGATTAATACAGATTAGGAAGCAGGATTGGCCATCCACTTCTTAAATTAACAAGCTTTTGAAAACCCTATGAACACTACAGGAACGCAGACAGTTACAGAAATTTAGTGGTACAACCCAGATTGGAAGTCAGTTGAAATGGGGGGGGGGGGGGAAATTGCCTTGGAAAGGGACATGATGCTTGGAAAGCTAGAGGGTCAGTGAGAAGACCCCTGACCAAGTGGGTTGACTTGGTGACTGCCACAACAGACTCTAATGGGTCAGAAAGTGTGTTGATGGCACAGGACAGGATAAGGTTCAGATCTATTGTTTATAGAGTTGCTCTGAGTCATACTCAACTCAACAGCACCTAACAACAACAATATCTGTAAAAAAACTGAAGCAAGACCCACACTTGACACCATATAAAAAAACCAACTCAAGGTGGATGAGATATCTAACAATAAAACCAAAGACCATAAAGTTCATCAGAGAAAAACTCTACAAACCCTAATGTATAGCATGAATAGACTTCCAAGCTAACAAAAAACCTACAACCAGGAGAGGATAAAAGAAATGAATAAGACCTTCTAAAAATCAAACCCTTATGCACATCAGAAAATTTCTACAACAGGGTAGAAAGGAAATCCACAGACTGGGGGAAAACATTTGGCACCAACATAGCTGATAAGGGACTCACAGCTAAGATTTATTCAAATACTCCAGCACCTCCACAAGCAAAAGACAAACAACTCGATCACAACATGGGCACAAAGTATGAATAGACATTTTACCAAAGAAGAAATTCAGATGGCCAGTAAACACAGAAAGAAATGTTCAAACTCCTTAGCTGCCAGAGAAATGCAAATTAAAACAACAACGAAATATCATCTCACCCCAGCAATAAGAGAACAATCTAACAGGGCAGCAAACAGCAAATGCTGGTGAGGCTGTGGAGAGATTGGAACTCTCATTAACTGCTTGTGGGAATTTAAAATGATCCAACCACTGTGGAAGGCAGTCTGGCACTTTCTAACTTGGGTAAGAATCTGTGCTGCAATCCCAAAAGCACACAGTTTGAATCCACCAGCTGCTTTGCAAGAGAAGGGTGGGCAATCTCTGTATGATTAACTGCCTCTGAAAACCCACTGGAGGGTCAACTATGGGTCAGTTCCTACACAACGGTACACAACAACATCTCTACTAGGAATAAAACAGAGCTGAGATGTATGCACACCCAGAATAACTGCAACATTATTCACAATAGTGAAGAGATGTAAGCAGCGCAAGTGCCCCTCAATAAATGGAGAGAAAAACTGTGATACACTCACACAGTACAATATTATGCAGCAGTGAGTAACAACAAACTTGTAAAACACTGTACAATATAAATGAGTATGGAAGACAATATGCTGAGTGAAATATCTTAGTCACAAAAGGACAAATACTGCATATGACCAGTATTATAAAAATAAGATGGACACAAAGGAGAGGAGAGCATGGAAAGAATGGATAGATAATAAACACTACACTGGAATTGGAGAGGGGAGGGACCATCGAAGGGAATAGATGAGTAGATACTGTGTGTATGGCAACTGACAACCTAGAACAAGACACACATTACATAGTGAACTGGGGGAGGCAGAGGGAAGAAAATGTGTATCAATGAATGAATTAAAATCCATTCTTTCTGTAAACTTTCACTTAAATAAAAATTGTTGTTGTTGTTGAGGAAAACTCTCAACAAGACAGAATGACATGGTGACTGCCTCAGTAGTCTTAAGCAAGACAGAGATATTGAGGATGCTGCAGGATAGGGCAGGGTTCAGATCTGTTGGTTATAGAGTGACTTATTAC
>NW_006399818.1:8391982-8396041 GCF_000299155.1 Elephantulus edwardii
CTGGGATTCCCATTCTTCTCAGAGTCAGCCACAGTTTGTTATGATCCACACAGTCAAATGCCTTTGCATAATCAATGAAACACAGATAGACATTCTTCGGGTAAAATTAAATTTAAAAAAAATAAAGTGAAAATTATAACTCAGATACTTTTAAGCACCCTTCAAAACTCAATTAACTCAACTCATTGCTGTTAAGTCAGAACCAACTCATAACTGATGCTCCAGTAGATTTTCAGAGACTATAAATCATACAGTGTCCATTTTTCTCCCCCAGAACAGCTGGAAGAGTCAAACCCACTGGTGATGCTGTCGTCAGATGACATCAAGCTGAGTACAGCTCATAGCAACCCTATGAACAGGTATGAACTTTGTTTATCTTGAGCCATCCTCACAATCTCTGACACACTCAAGCCCCTTGCTGCAATCACTCTATCAATCCACCTGGTCCTCTCCTTCACTATCCTCCAACCTTTCTAAGCATGACGTCTCTATTGAAGGAATAGTCTCTCCTAGCTACATGCTCAAAGTCAGTGAGATGAAGCTTCATCACCTCTGTCTCCAAGAAGCACTCTAGCTCCTCCTTCTCCAAGATCTAGCTGTTTGTTCTTTTGAACAAACTGAATATTCAGCACTCTTCTCCAACACCACAGTTCAAAGGCATCCATTCCTCTTCTGACATTCTGATTCACTGTCCAGTTCAGAGGCATAGCAACTGACTGAAAAAACAATGGCCTGAACCAGACACCTTAGTCCTTAAGCTGACATCACTGCTCCCCAATAATTTGGAGAGCTCCTTCACTACAGATTTTCCCAAAGAGAAACATCTCCCTATGTCCTGCCTACTGGTACCATGTGAACTGATTGTGAATCCAAGTTAGATTAAGCTACTGACAGTATCAATATTTTCTCCACTCTAACAAGATGTTGCCTATTGGTCAAGTGATGAGGACTATTTTTTTGTCTAAGTTGAGTACAATCCACATTAAAGGCTCCAGTGGATCCGGCAGGCTTATTCACTAGGCCATCAAAATTCCTTAGAACACTTTTCGCTTCCTTATTTTAACTCTCAGAGAGCTCTGTTGACTTAGTGACAAGGAGTCTCAGTATCAACTCAAAGGCAGGCAGTTCAGATCCACCAGCTTCCTCAGCAGAAAAGTGGGCAATCTCCTCCCACAAGATTCACAGACTCTGAAAACCCACAGGAGGGTCAGCTATGAGTTGATTCCAAAACAATACCACATAACAAAATTTTCTCAATTAGTTTCCTATCTTTGAAATACTGCCTATAATGTCAAACTATATGATGGACAAAGTAGAAAACAATACTCATTTAAGGGCTAAAATCTGTTACAAAATAGAATTTTGTTTAAAAAAATAATCCTCATTCCTATACATATACTGACAATATAGTGGTATTTTCTCAATCCAGTTAACCCATAAAACAAGGCAACTGGCATGGCTAATGTTTCAACTTGCCCCAGCTATGGTTTCCAGAGGCTTGGGAGGCACTGGGCTGAGGGCACCTCCATGGCATAATATGAAATCATCAATCAGCCTCCGTTTTGAGATCTGAAGTGAACACATCATCAGTTTAAAAAGACAATCTGTCGAACATCCTTTCTTTAGAGGTGCTGACTGTATCCAGTATAAACAGACATTCAGACAAACACCTGCACACACATCCACTCACTCTCTGACGAGTGCACCTTGTCTTTGTCCTCTGATATCAGGCTCTCCTGACATGAGCCAGGAGCCCATCTTTTTTACTTGGACCTGCACCCATATGAGTAAGTAGAAGACTACAACCTGATTTCTGACCCACAGACTAGAGACTTGCCAGTCTGTGTAAGCCATTTCATTGGGAAAAAATCTGTCAGTCCTGTCCCTGACTCTCTTTCTCATTCTCTCATATACGTACACACATGCATACCACACACATACAAATAGAAAAGTAAACAGAGATGTTGTCAGTATTGTGATATGCTGTCATACTGACCACACAACTCATATCAACCATATGCAAAATAACTCCAAATCCTGCCCTATCCTGAGTCAATCTCACTGTCTCTGACACATCTCCCCTCATTACCCCATTTACTCTGTCAAATCCACTCATGTGGTGTCTTCCTCTCCTGTACTGTCCCTCCACCCTTCCAAGCATGATGTTCTTCTCCAAAGACTGGTCCCTCCTGGCAACATGCCCAAAGTATGTGAGGAGTCTCAAAATCCTTGCCTCCAAGGATCAGCTTGGTTTCACCCGCTCCAAGACACAGCAGTCCATAATATGTACTCTTCTCCAGAATCACAACTCAAAGGTGTCAATTCTTCTTCTGTCATCTTTGGTCACTGTCTAGATCTCTGATGCACAACAAGCAATTATGAAGACCGTGACCTAAATCAGGCAAATCTTGGTCTCTAAACTGACTTCATTGCTCTTCAGTGCTCTGGAGAGATCTCTGACAGCAGATTGTCCTAATGCAATTTGGTTTTTTATTTCTTGACATCTGGATTCAAAAGTGTTGACTGTAGAACCTAACAAGCTGATATTGTTAACAATCTCAGTATCTTCTCCATCTATCATGATGCTGCCAAATTGCCCCAGTGGTGAGATGCTTCTTTTTTTTTATATACTGAGCTTCAATCCACATTGAGTGGCTGCAGCAATTGTTTCAGTCCCTCCTCAGTTTCAGCAAGCAAGGTTATGTCATCTGTATAATGCAGGGTATTGATGAGAGTCTTCCTTCAATCCTGATGCCACCTTCATCTTCATAAATTCCACCTTCTCAGATGATCTATTCTGCATAAAAATTAAAAATATATGCAAAGAGGGTGCCTCCTTGACACACTCCTTTCCTGATTTTTTTAAAATTATTTTTGTGTGTGTGTACCGTCAAATCAGATCTGACTGGTACAGGAGGAGACTGACCCTCCTTCCCCGGCAGAGCATCTGGTGGATTCGAACAGTGCACCTCTGGGATTGTAGTTGCAGCTTCTTGCCACTAGGCCACCAGAGCTCTCCCCTTTCCTGATTTTGAACCACGCAGTGTCCTTGCTCTGTTCTGACAGCTGCCTCCTAGGATAGGTTCCACATGAGCATAAGCATGTGTTCTTGGATTTCCACTCTTCTAAAGGTTAACCACAATTTGTTATGATTCACACAGTCAAATGCCTTTGTATAGTCAATGAAACACAGATAAACACTAAAGAACCACAGCCATCATCTGACTCATAGCTGACCCTCCAATACATTTCCAAAGTAATAAATCAGACAGGAGACTTCCCATCTTTCTCCCAGAAGCTTATGCTTGCTCACACTCTCCTGCACTCTCTCCCTCTCTCTCTCACACACATATATACACACAATCACACCCTACTCGTTTTGTTTCTCTATAATAAAAGTTATCTGAGATCAGAAAGACCGAACTGGAAATCAGGCTCTCTCACTTACTATTTGTGTAACTTCGCACAAGTTAGTCAACTTTACCTTTTATCCCATATATAAAAAGAGGGTAACTAATAAGCACCTTAGGGAGCTCGATAGGTTAGCGATCAAGAGCTCACTTCTAACCCAAAGGCATGCAGTTTGAATCCACCAACTGCTCTTCAGAAGAGAAATGGATCATCTCTAATTTACTGCCTCTGAAAACCTGCTGGAGGGTCAGCTATGGATTGGTTCTGACTCGATGGCACACAACCACAGTAAGCACCGTCAGCACCTTGCAAGGTTGCTGTGAAGCCTGGACATAAAGCACTTGAAGTACCTGACATACTTGAAACTCAAGGGCTAACAATTCCACTTCTAGAAACATATACTAAGAAAAACAATTTTACAGGAAAGGTCACTTGGAAGGCATTTAGATGCATGCTCGTAGATAGGTGGGTAGTTAAAGCTAACCAGAGTCTCCACAGAAGAAAGGCCTGCGACCTGGTTTGTTGTTGTTGTTGTTGTTTGTTGTTGTTATGTGCAGTCGAGTCGCTTGTGACTCATAGTGGCCCTATGTACAACAGCCCTAAACTCTGCTCTGTCCTGTGCCAATCGCATTGCCTCTGACACACCCA
>NW_006399818.1:8397071-8398362 GCF_000299155.1 Elephantulus edwardii
CATCATGCTTGAAAGAGTGGAGGGACAGTGCAGAAGAGGAATACTCCAGATGAGATGGACTGACACAATAACTAGGGCAATGGGGGTAGGTGTTTTGGAGTCAGTGAGACTGGCTCAGTACAGGGCAGGCTTCAGAGCTGTTGTACATAGGGTAGCTATGAGTCACAGGCAACTCTATGGAACATAAGAAGAACGTTATATAGCTTTGCATTTTCTAAACTAAAAAAATAATATATTAAATATTGGGTGAAGCACCAATCGATTGCCATGGCCTTTGTAATAAACTTCAGACTCTTAAGAGCAACACACACTCATACAAAAAGCTCCTTCACTCTAAAGACTTAACTTCGCATCCATGTTGTATTCCAAACTATGTATTTCATTGTTATTATATAATTTTGAGTTGAAACTGACTCATAGCTGATCCTCCAGAAGGTTTTAGAGGCTATAAACTGCATGAGGCGAGACTGTCCATCTTTCTCCCAAAGAGTAGTGGGTGGATTCAACCTGATTGCTTTTGTGCTAGAAGTTCGACTCTTTACATCTAAGTCAATGTTGTTGTTATGTGCCGTCAATTCACCTGTAACTCACAGTGACCATATGTACTGTAGCTCTGAAGTCTGTCCTATCCTGATCCAGTTTTAATGACTCAGACACACCTACCCCCATTGCCCTAGTCACTGTATCAATCTATCTCATCCAGGGTCTTCCTCTCTTGGACTGTCCCTCTATCATTCTGAGCATGACGTCCTTCTCAAAGGATGTCCCTCCTGGTCACATGCCCAAAATATGAAAGACAGAGCTTCAAAATCACAGCCTCCAAAGAGAAACTTGGTTTCACCCTGTCCAAGACAGACCTATTTATTTTCCTGGCTGTCTTCTCCAGCACTACAATGCAAAGGCATCAATTCTTTTTCTATCATCCCTAGTCATAATCTAGCTCTCTGATGCATAAGAGGTAACTGAAAAGACCATAGCCTGGATCAGGTGCATCTTAGTCTCTAGACTGACACTGTTGCTTCTTAGCACTCTGGAAAGGCCCCTGACAGCAGATTTACCTAATGCAATTTGTCTTTTGATTTCTTGATTACTGGTGCCAAGAGTATTGATTGTGGATGCAAGCAAGGTGAAATTGTTGACAACCTTGATCTCTTCTCCATCCATCATGGTGCTGAAAACTGGCCCAGTGGTGAGAATCTTTGTCTTCTTTATGTTGAGCTTCAATCTATATTAAAGACTACAGTCCTTGACCTTCTCCAGCAAGCACTTCAGGTTCTCCTCAGTTTCAGCA
>NW_006399818.1:8399882-8400724 GCF_000299155.1 Elephantulus edwardii
TCCTGATTTTGAACAATGCAGTGTTTCCTTGTTCTGTTCTGAGTACTGCTTCCTGGTCCAAGTATAGGTTTTGCATAAGCACAATCAAGTGTTCTAATATTGCCGTTATCCTCAAGGTTAACCACAATTTTTTGTGATCAATACAGTTAAAGGCCTTTGCCTAGTGAGTGAAACACAGATAGCTATCCCTCTGGTAATCTTTCCTTTCTGCCAAGTTCCATATGACATTGGTGATAATGTCTCTAGTGTCATGGCCTCTTCTAAACCCAGCTTGTATTTCTGGTAGTTCTCTGTCAATGGACTGTTTCAATCATTTCTGGATAATCTTCAGCAGGATTTTGTGACTGTGTGATATTAGTAATATTGATCAATAATTTCCACTCTGTCGGGTCACTTCTTTTTGGAATTAGAATAAATATGGATTTCATCAGTTGGCCAGGTAGTTGTCCTGCATATTTCTTGACACAGCCTGGTGAGCACATGCAGGGCAGCATCTGTCTGTTGAAATATGTCAACTGGCATTACATCAATTCCTGGGGCTTTATTTTTTTACCAAGTCCTTCAGAGCAGCCTGAACTCCCTCCTTCATCACTATTCCCTCTTGATCATATATGTTGTTTCTTGCAGTTCTTCTGTGTCAGTGCATTCTTTTGCTATAGTGATTCTGTATTCCTTCCACCTTCTTTCAATGCTTCCTGGATCATTCAGTAGTCTACCCACAGTATCCTTAAGTATTGTGACTTGTGGCTTGAATTTGCTCTTTAGTTCCTTCAGCTTAAGAAATGCACAAAGAATTTGTTCACATTTGTATTCAAATTTGTAAATAAACTAGTAGGAAATTT
>NW_006399818.1:8402584-8418259 GCF_000299155.1 Elephantulus edwardii
AGCACAGGAGGGGAAGACCCTCTATGAGGTGGATTGATTCAGTGACTGGGGTAATCGGGATGGGTGTGTCAGAGGCAATGAGATTGGCACAGGATAGACCATGGTTTAGGGCTGTTGCACATAGGGTCGCTTTGAGTCGCAAAAGACTCAACGGCACATAACAACAACAACAACACAAGCCAATGTAATACTTTTCCAAGTCAAGAGAGCTCCCTAAACTACACATAGTTCCCAAATTCCCTCCTACATCCTCACACAGTCTACCATCAAGTCTATGAATGCATCTGTCTGAAGGACTCTCCCCAGAGCTGGTCCACCTGGCAAATACTTATGCATCCTACTGGATTCCAGTGTCAACTACTTTCTGAAGTCTCCACTGCCTAGGCCTCACAAGGAATCTCCTTCTTGCTCTCCATGCTCCCATAGCATCATTCTGTATTTCCATTATAGCACAGAACAGAGTGTATTATAATTCTTTACTCTTAAAGCTGTCACTTTCATCTACAAATGCATTGGTTTAGGGAGGATGCTCCTTCACTGCATTCCACAATCCACAGATTCTGCACTTGGTACCTAACATGTATTAAATACCTATTAATGAAATCATTAAACCTCTGGTGGCCTACTGAATAGAAAGCTGCACTGCAAACCCCAAGTAGTTTGAATCCACCAGCTTCTGCAAGGGAGAAGGATATGCAGTCTCCCCCTCTGTGATTTGCAGCCTCTTAAGAGCCACTGGAAAGCCAACTATGAGTCGGTTCCAACTCGAGGGCACCTAGCAACAACAATTACGAAATACTTGAACATTCTTTGTTATCGCTGTTCTTAGTTGTCAGTTCTCCATAAAACCTTGATTGGCTGGTTACTTGGATAGTGGTTGGTTGACTAGGAAGTTCTGGCTGAAGTATAAATACACAGCAAAAGGCAAAGCAATGTGTAGGTGTGGAGACTTTTAACAACTTTATCCCTTGAGTGCACATTACTCTGACTAAATCCTCAGAGCTTTTTCAGCGACCACTCTGGTCGACAGCTAATGCAAGCCAACAGGAAAGAGCTCTGAACTGCTGAAGGAACTAATTTGTGGAGAGAGACATCGCTCTGGGAAAGATAGGGGATCACAGAAAGAGAGCAAGACGCTCAACAAGATGGACTGTAACTACCACAATGGGCTCGAGCACGCCACAGATCATGAGGACGGCACAGAGCAGGGCAGGGCTCAGATCTGTGTTCACAGGGTGGCTATGAGGCATAGGCGGCTGGAAGGCACCTAACAACAACAGCAACGCTGGGCTTTGCCACACCAGAGGAACGTCCCTGCATAATTCCGGCTTCTCTTTTCAAACACACTCCTACTCACTCCCGTGTCTGCATAGCAGCAGGAAAATATCGACACTAAACAAGGATAATTCTGTAAGTAAACAGAGAAGCTTCTTAGTACACTCACAAAATAAAACAGAATAGTTAGGGTATTTGTGTGATACATAGATCACTGTAGACACAGGTGAGCACAGGAAATACCAAACAAGGGTCCAGATGGCTAAACAGTCATTTAGGCAAAACCAGGGAAATTGAAATTGAAGTGGAAGAGTAGTAACTGGAATCTGGAGGTTAGAATTTTCAAATCCTGGTCCTGTATGTTGTAGTTGTTATGCACTGTCAAGTGAGAATTAACTCAGAGCTGACCCTCCTGTGGGTTTCAGAGATAAATAGTAAACTGCACGGGAACAGATTGCTTATCTTTCTCTCACAGAGCAGCTAATGGATTAGAACTCTGTGCCATCATGCTAGCAGCAAAGCTCCTGACCAATAGGCCACAAGGGTGCCCTCTACGGCGAGACATAAATTAATGTTCAGAAATGGAAAATTACTTGCAACATGAAAACTATTTTGAACAAGATACATTTTAAAGAACTGGAATCTCAAATCACATCTGATATTAAAGTTCTTATACAATTCCTGTCCAAGGTTTGTCAACTGTGATTGTAGAATAAATGTGTAGGCCTAAGGATAATTTCTGGAAATAAGCAAATATTATATTCCATACTGGCATCTGAGGTAGGTAAATAGAACAGATTTGTTCACAACTACCTAATAAAAAAAATCTAGGAACTAAACAAGAAACAAAAAGCTTTTCCCCCAGCTGCCCTAACATCTCCACTATCTAATTTCCTAAGGCTTGGATGAAATCCTTTTCCTTCTCTACACCACGACCAGCCTGCTAAAAAGAAAGGATAAATCACCACCTTCACCCAAGTCCTTCTCACAAATATGGCAAAACTCACTCTACATAGCTCTCGACAACAGCCTTACTCTTTGGGCCTAAAGTTTTGTTTCCTCTTTAAATGCAAATACTTAAAGGATTTTCTCTTCCTGAAAGCCTTTACCAATCAACCACACTTGAGAATGAGTTGTAATCCTCCATGAGTTTTCGATTGTGAGGTAGAACCAGGAAAGAGTTAAGAGTCTTGAGTCCTTGAAACGAGGAGAGAAATTAACATCCAAGCAGACAGGTAGCTAGACGACGAAGGCAAACTTTCGTAAGCCTCTCAATTTTCAAAGGTCCAAAAAGCTGTTATCATTTACTCCCAGCTACACAAGTCATTTCAGTCTTATTTCTCACATGTACTATCTTCTCTCTCTTAGTAGACCACATGATATAGGAATTAAAGTTAGGGTAAACTTGCAGCAATCAGAAGAGGGAGCACTTTTTAGGGGAGGAAAAAGGTTTGGGGAGAAATCACCCCAAGTGCTGGGAACAGGACATTTGAAGCAGGTGGCAGAAAACGGCATTGGAGGTTATTCCTGAGGAATTTTAATGGACCTGTGGCTGTTAACCAAAAGGCTGGTGGTTCGAAGCCACCTGTCACTCCTTGGGAGGAAGATGAACTGTAAAGGCTTATAGCCTTGGACACCCCATGGGGCAGTTCTATTCTGTCTCCAAGGGTTGTCAGGAGTTGGAATTAACAGCAGTGGGTTTGTTTATGCCCTGATGCACCTTTCAGTATTTGTTCCAATCAAAGTATTGATCGAAGAATGGGAACAAATCTAGGCCAGTTGTTTCAGCTACCTAGAAAGGACCAGTCAAAAGAAGCTAAACTCAAACACAGCAAGGAGTCCTGGTGGTGTAATAGATAAGAATCCGGCTGCTAATGCAAAGGTTATGAGTTCAAACCAAGAAAGTAGCAGCTCCATGGGAGAAGACAGGACTGCTTTCATCAACAGTCCAGTCCGGGAAATCTTAGGCAGCCATTCTACTCTGTCCTCTAGTACAATGAGGAGTCTGGATTCCTCAAGGGCACGCAACAACAACATAACACAATAAATCCAAACAGCTCTAAAGGACAACTGGATTAAAGTGCCATTTTACAGAGAGATGCACAAAAACACTGCTTTAAAAAAACCTATGTTATTCGGATGAAAAGGGCATAACAGTAAAAGAAACTGAAGAAAATAATCCTTTCTAACTCATTGCTGTCAAATCAAAGCCACGCCTAGTTGACCTTCTATTATTGGGTGTATTGTTGTCAGGTGACCTCAAGTACATAGCTGACTCTCTAGCAGGTTTTCAGAGGCTGTGAATCTCACAGGAGATGGCCCATCTCTCTCCCACACAGCAGCTGGTGATTTAACCACTGGAATGGTGCCCCTTTGAGTTAGCAGCACAACTCCCTACACCACCACCGTCCCTTTGGATGTAATTTTTTTTTATCCTCCCACAAAATACACAATTTCAATCCCAATCAGGTTTAGCACAAATGTAAAATTCACTTATGATGCTCCCGATGCCAAACAAGAAAAAATGGACTCTAAAAAGAGTTTCTAGATCTGTGTTACCAAAGCAAATTCACTGCATTTTCAACTAATCTTCTGGTCTACCTGACTACGGAATTTACATGTCAAAAATGTTTGGGAGAAATAACTAGAAGAGGAAGGGGTCTTGTGTAGAAAACGCATGCTTTTCAAAAACAAAAGTCCTCTCAAATCAACCTATGACAAGGGATCAAAATTCATCCTATTTTTAAATCATTAAAACCAAGCAGAAATACGTTCAAAATGGAAACCAAAGGCATGCTTCAATGCCTTAAATGTTACATTCCCTCAGGTCCTATAGGCTGAAAATTCATCTTTTCTAACCTGTGACTTGCTTTTAGCCTACTTCCCTTTCTAGTTAAACATGCAGGGAGAATGTCCTATAATGGCTATTTGGTAGCAATTTCCAAAACGAACTCAAATAATTAGGTAGATGATTTGAGTATACAATTGAACAAATCGAATTGTGTTTACTGTCACCTGAGAGGCTAAATTGCAAAAGCAAGCCAGCAGAAGCCCTGGTGAACGGCGTACGCATCTGCATTAACACACCGTGTCCCTCTGTTGTACAAAGGGTCACTATGAGCTGGAGCTGGATCGATGGCACATAACAACAGCAGCATTAACGTCAATGAAGACAAATTCCAGACAAACTTCGGCCTCCCATCTAATATAAGAGGAGTAGCCACACTGAAAATTGTTGAATTGAAGTAAGAATGGATAGGTGGAGTGGCAGGCACTGATTGGCTGCCCTACTTCTTAGCCTCACACATGAGCCTCTCCAGTTTTGGAGAGGGAGTTGGAAATCCTGCTTAATAGAGAAGGAGGTCAAAACCAAAATTCCCTCTCCCTTCTCCTTACCCCCCATCATGCAGCTGGCACTGTTCACTCTGGCAGACACAGCTCCCTGAACATAATGGTGCAATCATCGCTTCAAACATCATTACTATCTAAAATAGATAACCCACTTGCAACTTGACTATTTTTATAGATACAACATTGCCATGCAACTTAACTGCTCTGTTTGTGATATATTCCATTTAAACAATGCTGTCTCTCTGGCTGTGAGTACAGGCAGCACCCAAATTACTAATGTCCATCTAAGTGTTTGTTCTTTAGTATTATGTAAATTTGCCATCACTTAGGAAGGATGGACCCAACCCCTCCTCGCAACAAATTCTTAATCACAATCACCTTTACTGACTGCACTTGCAACTTTTAAATCATTGAAATGACAGATTAAATAAGAACTATAAGCATCTGTTCAACTTAAGCACCTCTTTAAAGACAAGCTAGGAATGGGTGTAACACCAGGGTTGCCTGTATCTATGTGTGATGTCCAATAACCACAAATGCATAAATAGGTGTAGCAATTTCAGTATTTTCTAGTTTCTGCTTAACTCCTTCACCATCCTGTACTCATCACCAAAAACTTTATGAACTAAACCTTTCATCAACTGGAAGAATTTGCAAACCACCCTATGTTCCCTAAGTCTTTGGGGACCTGAAGATTATTTCCCTCCTCTTAGCAGCCTACTTTTTCATGGTTATCTTGAGAACTAGATTTTTTATGTTTAACAAGAACTTAATGAGTACTTTATAAACTGCGACTATTTTATACATAGCATAAGGAGTATATAAAATGTATACATGTATATACTTTATACAATGTGGGACTCCTTGAGGCATTATTAAGCAAAGCAAGTAAATTAGAGGCACTAGTAAAGTATATGGCTTTATTAAAATATAAATCTTATGCCAGACTTTGAAAAAAATATAATTCACGTAAGCTATTAGAAGCAGGAGTGGCATCTACTTCCTAAATAACATGCCTCCATAAACTCTGAACTTTTTGATAAATGTCGATGGTTGTAGAGGGGCTTCAGGCCTTTTTTGTTCATGGGGTCGCTATGAGTCATCCACGACTTGGAAGTCAATCAACGACAACAACATATGTTAAATAGCTCTCTCTCCAAAGTGCTACAGAACAATGATGTCCATTTAAAGACTAAGGTGGACTGATCCAAACCATGGGATTTTCACTTGCTTCCTGTGCTTCTGAAAGTCTGACACTGATTAAGGATGGTGGAAGAGGAAACAATGCCTTTAAATTTTGGTGCTGGAGAAGAGTAATGAATTATCTCCTAGAACTCCAAAAGAACAAATGCCTCTGTCTTGGAGGGCATGCAACCAAAGTGTTCCTTAGAGGCAAGGATGGTGAAACTTCATCTCACATACTTTAGTCACACTGTCAGGAGGGGCCAGTCCTTGGGAAAAGGTATTTTGCTGGGAGAGGTAGAGAAGAAGAAGAAGAGTGGAAGACTCTTTACAAGATTGACTGACACTGTAACAACGGTTTGAGCATATCAGAGATGGTGAGGTGACTCAGGATAGGGATAAGTTCAGATCTGTTGCTCATAGATTTGCTAAGAGTGGCAGCTGACTTGATCACCTAATAACACCGTATATTTATAAATATATATATAGTTATCTAAATAAATATAGAGATATATATAGTTGTTGTTGTTGTTATGTGCTATCGAGTCGTTTGCGACTCATAGCGACCCCATGTACAAGAGCCCTAAACGCCGTCTCAAACACACTTATTCCCACCACTCCACTCACAGAATAGATCCATCTCAACAAGGGTCTTCCTCTCCTGCGCCCTCCCTCCACTCTCCCAAACGTGATGTCCCTCTCCAAGGACCAGCCCCTACTTGCAACATGCCCAAATATGTCAGACAAAGATCAGAATCCTTGACTCCAAGGAGCATTCCTGCTTCACCCTCTCCAGGACAAACCTGTTTGTTCTCCTAGCAGTCCATGGTATATTCAACACTCTTCTCCAGAAGATAGATAGCTAGATAGCTAGACAGGCAGACAGACAGACAGATACACAACAAATATAGTTCTATATAGTTATAAATAATAACTCAGACCAGTGGAGCTCTGGTAGCCTAGTGGTTAGGGAATTGTGCTGTTACCTCAAAGTCTATACTTCTCCTTGTTGTGTACTTCCGAGTCTGAAACAGTTCATAGCTGACCGTCCAGTGGGTTTTCAGAGGCAGTAAATGTCATGGCAGGAGCCTACCCATCCTTTAACTGCAGAGAAGCTGGTGTATTCAAACCATGTACCTTTGGGATCGCAGTGCAGCGTCTTACCGCTAGGTCACCAGAGCTCACTTCTATCTCTCTAGCAGGTCTAATCCACCTGCACTTGAGAGAATAAGATGGAGAATATCCTCCCAGAGGATTTATAATCGTGTATTTATGGTTCTGACTCCATAGCAATATGTTCTTTATATGTTAAATAAAAATTATTTTTATTTAGGGTTGCCTCCAGAAACTCTATGAACATGGAGAAACTATGAAAGTTATACATGTTCAGGTCTTTCATTCATAGCGTCACTATGAGTTGTCTACAACTCAATGGCACTTAATAACAACATAGAGAGAGCTCTGTTGGCCTAGTGGATATAAAGTGATGGTACCAAGCCAAAGGTGGGTGATTTTAATCTGCGGCCCTCAGGCCTGGTTTTAATTATTTTTGGTGAAACATTCTTCTAAGTGGTATAGTACCGGTCTGTCCATTTGCTGTACAGAGGTAACCCGTGTTTGCTGTGGTGCTAAAGCCTGTGACACTGATGTGTCAAATGCAATAATGGTTACCCATGGTGAACAGTGTTTTATGGAGCTCTCCGATTAAAACAAGCTTGGAAGCAGGAGTGGCATCCACTTCCAAAACAGCTTGCCGCCAGAAACTCTATGAACGTGGAGAAACAATGAAAGTTATACAAGTGTTCAGGTCTTTCATTCACAGGGTCGCTATGAGTTGTCTACAACTCGACGGCACCTCACAACAACAAAGTTAACTATGACAAAAGAAGACACCTTAACAAGGTGTGCAGCTGTCTCAACAAACATGAGTTAAATAAAATGCATTTCACTTAGAATAGAGAGACAGACAACTCAATCTGAGTATTCTGATGAGCTCTGAAGAGTTCAGATTTTATGGGAGGAAAGGCAGGTAGCAGTGGTAGCAGGTAGCACTTGTCCCTTTTGGCTAAATTAGGAAAAAAGAAAAGGATACGGGTATAATTTCATTGCTGTGTCAGCTAATGAAATCCTAAGCTTTGCTGTAAAATTGTGAGGATGGTTTCAAACCGTGCGAGAATCCTCTATGAATCTAGCTGGAACTTGACTCCTCCCCCTTCTATTTTGCTTCCTCATTCTCCAATGAGATTCATTTCCCGAAAGGAAATGAACTCTCAGGGACAAGCAAAATGATGTGGGCATGCGACCAGAGTTCCTAAGAGAGATCGTAAGAGACATTTAACTACCTTAAATGACTCTGAGTGTCCAGAACCTGAAAAACTAGATGTAAGGAGAAGGAATGAATTTGGCATAGTAGGCATCAACAATAACTCATGAGAAAAAAACAAGTGAAACTAAATTAATGGTTTCCATGGAATTTACAGATTTACTGCTAGAAGGACCAGAATCAAGAAATTCCATACACAGAACACTGCATGAGTTTGTAAAGGCAACTAATAAAAGAGCCTGTAATATTCTCATGGGTACAGTGGTGAGAAGCAGCTGACAGTTCTACTAGTGGTAAATGGCTTCAATGTTGGTAGATACAGTATGCATAAGGATTGCTACTTTGAAATTTAAACTTAAGAACATTTATTTAGTGATATACTGTGATGTGCTGAATTTCAGTCAAGGAAAAAATAGTTGTTAAATCTACAGAAGTTGCAAAAGATCTAAGTTAATACATTGAAAGGCAGACTTAAGAGCCAAAAACCCTCTAGACAGATCACAAATGTAGTCTAGCACAAGATGACATTCAGCAGAAAACTTTAAAGGCAATCCAGACTTCCACAAATAATGCATGAACCATGGCTTCAGAGTTCATCGGGGGTAAAAAAATCTGGCAGTCTTCACTGACCACAGGCTCTAAGTGAGCCAACACCATTACATGGCTCCAGACACCTTGGCATATACTAACAAAGGTCTTAGATCATTAATAAGGGAAGTAATAATTTCACTGTATTATAGTTTAAATAGCTACGATTTTATTTAGATCACATAAAACATGCTCATGCATGCTTGCTGAAAGGTAGGTCATCCAGTTTTACCACTCGAAGATTACTACTATTTACATTTTGGCATCTATCATTCCAGAAGTCCTAATCCACAGCAGAAGTAGTTCTTCTCTGGCTCTCTATACATGCATACATACAAACAACAACCTGTGACTTGAGACGCACAATCATGGTTACTGAAAGCGGAAAGGGCTTCAAGCACTTACTGGAGATCAGAAAACTACAGCCTTCACTATGGATTGCATCTCAACATTAAAAAAAAAACAAAAAACACCCACACACCAAAACCAAAAATCCTGCCTACTGGTAGCCCAGCAAGCAGAATTATGATAAGTGGAGAAAATACTGAAGTTGTCAAAGATTTAATTTTACTTAGATTCACAATCAATTCTTATGGAAAGAAAAGTTAAGAAGTCAACACATTCCTTTGGCAAAATCTGCTGCAAAAGATTTCTTTATAGTGGTAAAGAGCAAAGATGTCAATGAAAGGACTGAGGTGCACCTGACTTGAGCCATCATTATCTTCAATCACCTTATACGCAAGTGGCCTTGTGCTCAGGAACTGTGCTGCCAACCCAGAGTCATGTGTTTCGAATCCAGTAGCTGCTTCATGGGAGAAAGATAGGAAATCTCATGTGACTTACAGCTTTGAAAACCTACTGGAGGGTCAGCTATGAGTTGGTTCTGAGTCAACAGCATATAACAACGTATTCATGTGAAAACTGGACAATGAACAAGGAAGACCAAAGAGATACTTTTGATTATAGTGCTGGCAAAAAAAAACCAATGACTATATTATGTATGGCCTCCCAGGATAAAAAGGAACAAATCTGTCTTGGAAGAAGTGGAACCAGAATGCTCCTCAGAAGGGAGGATGTGATATACTGCCTCACATATGTGGGGCCCATTATCAAGAGGAACCAGTCCCTGGAAAAAGATATGTGCTTGGTAGAGACTGGACATCGTCCTTGGTAAAAACTCAGCCAACAAGATGGCCTGAGATGGTAACTGCAATAATGAGTTCAAACACGGCAATGACTGGTAACACAGGACCATGCAATGGCACCTAACAATGTGTGTGTGTGTGTGTGTGTGTGTGTGTGTGTGTGTGTGTGTGTGTTGTGTGTTGTGTGTTTGGGGTTTTGTTTCCCTAATAAAATACAGAATCAATCATAAAGTCTTTTAAGCCACTCTTTTTTTTAATTTTTATTTTACACTGGTTTGCATACAAAGTTAGTAAACATTGTGTTTCACACTATCCTTCTCTCACATTGTTTCATACAATCATTCCCATCCATTGTGTTTTTTTTAAAAATTAATCACCATTGAACTATTTACTCCCTCTTTCCAGATCCCTGTCGATCTTTCCTATTTGCTTTAACCCACTCCTCTACCCACAAATTGTGTGGCCCTGTGATTTCCCCCTGCTCATCCTCATCCCTCTGCTCCCACCCCTTCCCCACCCCTTGAGTGCCCACCCTAGTTATCCTTCTATTTTTACAACAACATAACCTACTCTTTTAAACCCAAAAGCAGATTGAGTCCCAGAATGTTCTATTCTGGTCAAACAACATATAGTGCATTTTGTTCACTTCTGGCACTATTTTAAGAGGATCTTTGAGAAAATTATGAGTATGCAAAGAAAGGAAGAATGGGTAGTAAGAGGTATGAAAACACAAGTTCTTAACACCTATACCAATGTTCTATTGCCACATGACAGAAGGGAGAAGGCAATGAGGACATGATGGTAGTTCCATGCAAAAAAGGCAAAATGTATAAGAAACTATATAGCTCAATGCATATACCAGAATAATTTTTCTGGCAGATCAGTTAGACCTACTTTTCACAAACCTGTAACAGTCAGTATCAATAATGGGAGTCACAGGAAGGTAGTGTCTAGTCTGGTAATACAATTTTTCAACATAGTTTTCAAAAAACTAGAATTAATTTCGTCATTAGCAGTATAAACAGGCAAGAATAACTAATTGGTAGGGGATGTTACAGAGGAAATTCCAGCACAAGGTCAGAAGCTAGATTAAAAGGCTTCTTCCTAACGAGTCTGTGATTGCACAGAAAACTTCAGAGAGAAATTTACTCCCAGTACAATATAAAGCAGATCTTTAGTAATTAAGGCCTTAAGAAATGGAGTGGAGTGCATTAGAGAAACATAAGAAATAATAATAGCACTAATCAAGAGCACCTTTGTACTAACTGCTTTAGTGGAAAGAAGCTCCACCAGCTGCTCCTCGGGAGAAGGATGGTAATCTCCCATTTGATTAACTGCCTCTGATAACCCACTGGAGGGTCAGCTATGGGTTGGTTCCCACTAGATGGTACACAACAACATCATCAATCCTTACAACAGAGCTCTATTGGTGCAGGGGTTAAAGCTCTCAAATGCTAAGCAGAAGGCGGAAGGTTTGAACTCACCAGCCACTCCCCAGGAGAAAAATGTTGCCGTAGGTTTCGGTAGTGTTTGGAAACTCTATGGAGAAATTCAATTCCATCCTATAGAGTCACTGTGAGTCAGAAACACACAGTGGTAGTGGGCTTAGGGGCTTGCTAATTCTTAGAAGAACCTTGGACAACCTATAGGGGAGAGTTCTATTCTGTCCTATAGAATCTTGAGATGAAATCAACTCAGAAGCAGCAGGTTTGGGTTTCTGGTAATCCTTACAATACTCCTATATGAAAGATACTGTTATTCCCTTCAGGGCTCTGGTACCTTACTACTAAGAAGTTGCGTTGTCAACCCAAAAGTATCTGGTTGGAATCCATCAGCTACTATGCAGAAAGATGGCAATCTCCTCCCAAGCAATTTGTTGTTACTGTTGTTATGTGTCATCGAGTTGTCTGCGACTCCTAGCAACAATGTGTACAGCAGCTCTGAACCCTGTCTTGAGTCAGTCTCACTAATTCCAATACACCAACTGATAGATCAAGTTACTGTATCAATCCATCTCATCTGGGGTCATCTTCTCCTATACTGTCCCTTCAACCTTTCAAGCATGATGTCCATCTCCAAGGACCAGTCTCTCCTGGCCATGTGCCCAAAGTATGCAATTATTGCCTCTGAAAACCTGCTGGAGGGTCAGCTTTGAGTCGTCTTCAACTCTACGGTGCTTAACAACTACTCCTTTTTAGAGATAAGTGAAGCTTAGTAATATTTTTAATATTTACTCCAGTTCAGATTTAGTTTTGCTAAAAACTGTTGTGTCACACAGGATATCTTGTTCCCTATAATATAGCTACTGTTCACTTAGTAGGTAGCATATAATCAATCTTCAGAAAAATTCTTATCTAGTGAGCCCTTCAGGGAAAGTCAGGAAGTGTTTTTTTTAATTAGTAAAAATTTAAATTAAATCAAGGATTTTTAATAAATTACTATTCCTAGAAGAAGAGAAAAATTCCCAGACTAGACTATCTAAATACAATTTAAACCTTAAACTTTTAGGAATAAAACAGATGCAGTGACAAGGACATAAGGCATGGTAGAGAAAACGTGAGCCCCAGAATCTCATGTCTCTGCTGTCACTGTGTGATCTCGGGTTAACTTTTTATCATTCCATCTATTTCACCTGTGAAATGAGGCTAGCCCTCTTCAGATTGACATCAGACCTGACTGAGGTGAAACACGCAGCCATACAGCACAGTGTTTCACCCTAGTAAAATCCAACACAAACAACAGCACAGAGTGCTACCGCCAAACCTATTTCATCATTTATTGCAAAATAATTTTTAAAAATCCAAGACCATCCTGTAATTTGATATGAAGAGGCAGATTTTACATTACCCTGTAAATTCCTTTCCGGTGGCATTTTTTTTGTGACATAAAGTGAAAACTGAGTAAAAGGTGTCCCTCCGAGAGCTTTGATTTTGTGCAAAGAATCATCCAAAGACTATCATTTCAGGTCTCCTCTTCTTCAAGGACACCGTCTCAGTTGTTTATGTGAAATGAGATACACAAAATGCCATCCAAACGTTCCTGGGCTGCTGTGTGAGTTTTCCAACTTGGTATAATCTACTCTAATGGACCCACGATGCTGCTATATTGTTTGCATTACGCTCCTAGGCTGTAGAGTTAGGCTGTAGAGTTACCACTGCTACTTCTGACAAAAGCAGCAAAACTGGGTCACAACTTTGATGCTTTGTTTACTGTCTAATCATTAAATAGTATTTTATCTTTAAAAATTATTACCATTTTTTTCCCAAATGGGAACCCAAAAATCTGCTGTCAAGTTGGTTCCAATTCATGGATGCCTTATAAGACTAGACAGAACTGCCCCATAGAGGTTTCCAAGACTGTGAATTATTCTGAAAGCAGACTGCCTCATCTTTATCCAGCAGAGCCGCTATTCGGTTCGAACTGCCAACTTTTCAAGTTAGTAGTCAAGCATTATGACACCAGAGATCCTTAAAAAAAAAAAAAAAGGAAAAGAATATTTAAAAGATATTTGCTTTTAAAATGTGTCACAAATATAGTTAATAGTTAATTATGGACTTTAAAATCCATATCTCAGTTATTAAATTAATAACTGATGTTGTTTTGTGTTCCCAAAGAATTCTTTAGTATTTTTCCAAAGAAAATTGATCTTTTTTTATAAGCCTCTTCCAGAATTATATGTCTGGCCATAGTTATTTTTACCACTGATGTGATGTACTGGCAAAAATATTTCTTCTACCTGGAACTTAAAAACTATAACCAAGTAAATGGGTTTTCTGTCAATTACCCACGACTAAGTGCACAATCATCAGAGTTGTACTATAATATACGTACACACTATCAACTTGTGTTGGAGAATGAATATTATTTAACAAGAGAGTACACATAAGAGTTATCACTTCTAAGACCTACCATAAATAAGAAAAAAGTCCCATAATATTCACTGTTCTGAAGTGAAATGTCATTGCAATTACATGTCCCTGTCAACAAATATATGGACCTTTTTAATCTTCCATCAGCTATTTTCCAGCTAAATTTATTTCACTGTGATAGAAATGTTTTCTCTTTCTCTATTAACTGGTACTGTAATTGCATTGCCTGACCGCTACAACTCGAACAACTTGTGTAAAGATCACAATGTCATCACCCAAAAGTTTGCACTAAGTGTTTGTCAAGAGCTGCACTCAACAGTTTTTGAAAACCAAAAAATAGCAATTGGGCTTTACCTTTTTTTTTTTTTAACAAGTACAGAATCACTGCTTCAGAAATGTTTTACAGTAAGGATATGATGGATACCTCAAAAAAAAATTATCCAAGATAAACTGAACAACCCTAAACTCAGCAACTAAAGACCTGTTTATCTAAAGCAAAGGCTCTTCTTCCCATTTGATTTCATTTGCTCTTTCATTCACCTTTTAAAGTGATAGTTTCTCAAATACGCTGCTAATCAAGCCCGTTCCTGTTAAAGTACTGCCTGCTGAATAAAGACCTTGACATTTTTTTAAATGTCATCTTAGACTCTTCAGCCAGTATGAAGCGCACCTGCTACACAGTCCATGTACACACATGACTCCAGTTCTGACTTGCCGGCCATCCTTGAACCTGAGATCTAATAACCAAGTTTCAAGCAGTTGTACCCAGATAGCTGCAGGTCCTGCTGGGGCGGCCCAAGCGGCCTCATCAAGTTTTACACACACCCTGGACGGCTGACATCTCATCACAGGATTCACTTTTTTTCATTTTGCGGGATCCCAACCCTCTACCCACAGCAAATGCCTCTTGCAAGACTAGATAGCAGTCCCCAAAAGGCTGTGCCTTCTGCAGGGTAATTGCATGCATGAAGCAGCTTCTCTGCCAATTCTATCTGAATAGACCAAATAATAGTAATAACAATTGGGTTGAGTTTGAAGCTGAAAATATGTAATAAGCATTGATGGAAAGCGGGTGGAAAGGTGATTTTTCTGCAAGGAACACTAGTACATGGGCAAGTTCTGCACCACAGCTCAGGAGGGGGGTGAAAAAAGTAGCTACTGACGCATTGATGGAAGGCTATTTTAAAATTACTCAGAGAATCTCATGCTTCCTCTCCATACACACAGTCTGTTTTCCTAATTTAAGAATGAATCGCTGGCTGCCACCAGGTGCAAATGCCATGAGGAGGAGACTGTATCCATCACAATGCAGAACGGGGTATGCAATCTCCAGGAGCTGGTCCCCATGCTTACCTTAGCAGATTAGACAGGGGCAGGGGTCCCGATCCGCCGCCCAGGATGCCTCCTTTCCTGCCAGACAGGAGTTTCTCCACCAGAACCACATTTCCAGTTCGAGCAGCTTCCAGCAGCTCCTGGTCCTTCCCCATAGTCTCTCACCGACTTCCCCCCGCAGAGTCCTTTTGCCCACCTCGGGTCCTCCTCCCCGCCCCCCCAACTCCCCCCAAATCCTGGGCCCTACTCGCCCCACCTAGCAGTAATGCAAAAGCTTCAGCTCCCTGGCAGCCCGGAGCCTGGAACACCACTCTCTCCTCTCTGGGGTGCAGCTTTTACAATGGGGACCTGACCATGTCTTGGAAGAGGGGGCTGGCCGAGCCGGGAGCCAGGAGCCGCGACGCGCCCCCACAGCCACTCCCCTGAATTCCCGAGGCCGCGTCCCCGCGGGTGGGGCGTGAGGGGGTGGGGACCGGGGAGGGCGCTTCGGGAGAGCGGGAGGAGGATGCAGAGCAGCGAGCAGGTTGCAGGAAGCAGGTCCTCGCCGGAGCTGGAGCGCAGAGAGCAGCACGGCGGCCCGCGTGTCCTCGTGCCCCGGCCCGGCCTCGCC
>NW_006399818.1:8418470-8440635 GCF_000299155.1 Elephantulus edwardii
GCAGCCCGGGGTCGCCCCGAGCTGGGGGCGGGGGTAGCGGGCCGCCTGGGGCGGGGCGCTGGGCCGCTATTAGCTCGGTTCTCTCGGACGGGGACCCTCCCCGCTGCGGTCTCCTCGGAGGAGCTTTAACCGTATGAGGGCGGCCTCTCTCCGGGCCGCCGCGACTCCTCGGCGCCCGCGCCGGGCCCCGGGTCTCTAAGGGTCACGACGCTGGAGAAAGATGCTCCAGGACGAGGCTGGGGGTGCGGGCGAGGGGTGCCCGGGCCACGCGCCTATTCGTGCCCAGACGACTTGACCGACATTTCGTCCTTCCGCTTTACCTCCCGGGGAGGGACTGAGGTGTTCGCCCTTGGTTAGAAAGCCCGGGTATGTTTCATCCTAGTTTCTGTGGCACTGGCCACTGAGCTGTGTGTGACTGCTCCAGTTTTTCTTTAATTGGCCCCATATTTCAGTCCCGTTTTGGAGATCTGCTGACTTGTAAAAATAGCAGGAAAAGGGCTCTTGTTGAAAATGCCTCCACATGCATGCCGAGGGGGGAGATAGAAGTGGATGTGGATTAGAGACCCACGTGAATTTGCAAGTACCCTTAGCTGGTCTTTGTGCACGATCGGCTTGGTTTGGTTGCTATTTTCCTTACCCTTGGAGAAGTCAACGTTTGTTTTCTTTGGAAAGTTATTTAGAAAACCTATGCTTTGCACTGCCCTTACAATAGTAGACTTCACAAACGTTAACTTGTTGATAATCAATTGGGAAGAAAGAGGCAACAACAGCCCAATTATCTGGAAATTATTGCGGTATATCCATTTGTTGTTGTCAGGTGTCTTCGAGTCGAGTACAACCCATATCAACCTTGTGAACAACAGATCTGAACCCTATCCTATTCTGTGCCATCCTCACACTTCCTGACAGACACGTAAGAGCCCATTGTGGGGGTCACTGTGTATATCCATATGATAGAGGATCTTCTTCACCAACCGACCATTTCGAGGTGTCCCTCTCCAAGGAATCGCCCCTCCTAGCAACATGATCAAAGTATGTGAGATGAAGTCTCATCACCTTTGCTTCCAAATAACATTCCAAGTGGACGCACTCCTGTTCTTGTTGTTATGTGCCGTTGAGTCGTTTGCGACTCAAAGCGACCCTATGCACAACAGCCCTAAACCCTGCTCTATCCTGCACCAACCGCACTGCCTCTGACACACCCATCCCGATTACCCCAGTCACCGAATCAATCCATCTCATAGAGGGTCTTCCCCTCCTGCGCTGTCCCTCCACCCTCCCAAGCATGATGTCCCTCTCCAAGGACCCGTCCCTCCTGGCAACATGTCCAAAGTATATCAATCTTCCACCAATCCTGATGCCACAATTCTCTCCTAGACATGTTTATTTGTTCTTTTGGCCATCTGTAGGATGTTCAGTGCTCTTCTGCAATACCACAGCTCAAAGGCATCAACTCTCCTTCTGTACTCCCTAGTCATTGTCCAACTCTCTGATGCATAATAAGCGATTGCAAAGACCATGGCCTGTATCAGGTGCGCCTTAGTCTCCAGAGAGACACCGTGGCTCCTGAGTACTTTAGAGAGGTCCCTAACAGCAGACTTTCCCATCGCGATACGCTTTTTTATTTCCTGACTGCTGGTGCCAAGAGTGTTGACTGTGGAGCCGAGCAAACTGAAGCTGTGAACAATCTCAATCTCTTCACCATCCATCCTGATGCTGCCAATTGGTCCAGTGGTGAGAATCTTTGTCTTCTTGACATTGAGCCTCAGTCCATACTGAAGGCTGCATTCCTTGACCCTCCGCAGCAAGTGCATGAGGTCCTCCTCAGTTTCAGCAAGCAGGGTTGTGTCATCTGCATAACGCAGATTGTTAATAGATCTTCCACCAATCCTGATGCCACAATTCTCTCCTAGACATGTTTATTTGTTCTTTTGGCCATCTGTAGGATGTTCAGTGCTCTTCTACAATACCACAGCTCAAAGGCGTTAATACTTCTGTCACCCTTATTCTTGTCCAGCTCTCAGATGCAGAGCAAGCAATCTGAAAGGCCATGGCCAGATTCAGACACACCTTATTCCTCAAATTGGCAGCATTACTCCTCGAAATTTGGAGAGGTCCCTAACTGTAGACTTTTCCAGTACAATACATCTCCTGATTTCCTGACTGCTAGTACCAAAGGTATTAATTGTGGACCAAGTAAGATGAAGTTATTGACCTTTTCCATCTTTTCCCCTTTCACCATGACACTGCCTGTTGATCCAGTGGTAAGAATCTTTGTCTTCTTTTCATTGAGATGCAATCCATATAGAAGGCTGTATTTTTTTTATTTTCTGCAACAGGTGCTTCAAGTTCTCACTTTCAGCAAGCAAGGTTGTGTCTTCTGTATAACACAGGCCAATTCTGATGCCACAGTCCTCTTGATAATGTCCAGCTTCTCAAATAATTTTCTTAGCATACAGATTGAATCAGTATGGAGAGAGACTACAACCCTGTCTCACTTGCTTCCTAATTTTAAACATGTTAGCCATAACTTGTTATAACCCACACAGTCAAATGCCTTTGCATAGTCAATAAAGCGTAAATAGACATTCTCCTGGTATTCTTGACTTTCTGCCATAATACATCTGACATCAGCAATGATATCCCTAGTACCACTGCCTCTTCTAAATCCTGCTTGAACTTCTGGCTGTTACTGATCTATGTACTGTTCTAGCCATTTTTGAATGATCATCAGCAGTATTTTGCTTACAGGTGATACTTATGATACTGTTTAATAGTTTCCACATTCTGTTGGATCACCTTTCTTGCGAATGGGCACAAATATGGACCTCTTTCAATCTGTTGGCCAGACAGCTGTCCTCCAAATTTCCTGGCATAGACTGGTAAGCACCTTCAGGGCTGCATGTGTTAAATGAAAACAAGTCAGTTGGTATCTCATTGATTCCTGGAGCCTTATTTTTTGCCAATGCTTTCCATGCAGCTTATCCATTTGAGATATGAGGAAATGATGGCATATTGGCTCAGTGAGTTGTACTGCTAACGCAAAGGCTTCCAGTTTTAATCCACCAGCTGCTCCACTAGAGAAAGAAGGATAGTCTATCCCTGTGCAATTTATAGCTTCTGAAAAACCCACTGGAGAGTCAGCGACAGGCTGCTTCCAATTGGACAACAAGGATAATGATCATGTAGTTAGGTATTATCAAATCAAATATGACTCATAGCAAGTCCATGAACAATGCATCTGAACCCTGGCCTGTCCTGAGCCATCCTCATCATTGCTGACACACTTGAGTCCATTCCTTCAGTCGCTGTGTCAATCCATCTCCTCAAGGGTCTGGTCTTCCTCTCTTCTACCCTCTCCCTTTCCAAGCATGATGTCCCTCTCCTAGAAGTAGACCTTCATAGCATCATGTTCAAAGGATGTGAGACAAAGCTTTTCATCTTTGCCTCTAAGGACCACTCTGACAATGTTTTCTCCAAGATATACCTGTGTGTTCTTTTGGTAGTCCATGGGACGTTCAGTACTCTTCTCCAGCACCACAACTCAAGGACTTCAATTCTTCTATTTTCATTATTCATTGTCCAGTTCTCAGAGGCATAGTAAGTGATTGAAAAGACCATGACCTGAGTCACAGGCACCTTAGTCCTAAAACTGACATCATTGCTTCTCAATAATTTGGAGAAGTCCCTGACAACAGACTTTCATAGTGCAATATGCCTCCTCATCTCCTGACTGCTGGTACTACGGGTATTGATTGTGGATCCAAGTAATATGAAGTCTTTGCCAATTTCATTTTTTTTTCTCTATCATGATGTTGGAAACAGGAGTGGCATCCACTTCTTAAACAACAAGCCTCTAGAAACTCTGTGAACTTTGATAAATGTTGGTAGTTATAGAAAGGCATCAGGCCTTTTGTTCATAGGGTCGCTATGAATCGTGCTTGACTCAAAGGCAAATCAACAACAACATCACGATGTTGCCTCTTGGTCCAGTAGTGAGAATTTTTATTTTCTTGTTGTTGAAATGTAATCCATATTGAAGGCCATAGTCTTTGATCTTCTGTAGCAAGGGCTCTTCAAGTTCTCACTTTCAGCAGGCATGGTTGTATCATCAGCATAAAGCAGGTTGTTGATGAGACTTTCTGTGATCCAGATGGCTCATTCTTCTTCCTCAAGTCCAGCTTCTCGAATGATTTGCTCCACATAATTGAATCAGTATTGAGAGAGGGTACAACCCTTACATACACATTTCTTAATTCCAAACTATGTGGCATTCTCTGTTCTCACAACAGCCTCTTAGTCTAGGTGTAGATTTCTCATGAGCACAATTAAGTGTTCTGAGATCCCCATTCTTCTCAAGGTTAGCCATAATTTATTATTCAGAGTTACAATTCACATTCAAATGCCTTTGCATGGTCAATGAAGCACAAACAAATTCTTCTAGTATTCTCTGCTTTCACTCAGGGTCCATCTGACAATGGTATTTCTGATACTATGGTCTCCTCTAAAGACAGCTTGAACTTCTGGAAGTTCTCTGTCTAGGTACTATTCTGGCCAGTTTTAGATAGTCTTCAGCAATATTTTGCTTGTATGTTGTTGTTGTTATGCATCGTCGAGTCGCCTGCAACTCATAGTGACCCTATGTACAACAGCCCTAAACCCTGCTCTATCCCTTGCCAATCTTACTGTCTCTGATATGCCTATCCCTAATACCCCACTGACTGAATCAATCCATCACATTGAGGGTCTTCCTCTCCTGCACTGTCCCTCCACCCTCCCAAGCATGACGTCACTCTCCAAGAACTGACTGCACTTTGCAACATGTCCAAAGTATATCAGATAAAGCTTCAGAATTCTTGCCTCCAAGGAACACTCTGGCTTCACCCTCTCCAGGACAAAACTGTTTGTTCTCCTAGCAGTCCATGGTATATTCAATACTCTTATCCAGCACCAAAACTCAAAAGCATCAACTCTCCTTCTATCATCCCTAGTCATTGTCTAGCTCTCTGATTGCAAAGACCATGACCCATATCAGGCGCGTCGTAGTATCCAAACTGGCATCATTGCTCTTAAGTACTTGGGAGAGGTCTCTGACAGCAGACTATCCCAGTGAAATTTGTCTTTTAATTTCCTGACTGCTGATAGCAAGAATGTTGACTGTAGAGCCAAGCAAACTGAAGCTGTCAACAATATCAATCTCTTCATCATTCATCATGATGATGCCAGTTGGCCCAGAGGTGAGAATCTTTGTTATCTTGATGTTGAGCTTCAATCCATACTGAAGGCTGCAATCCTTCTCAGTTTGAGCAAGCAGGGTTGTGTCATCCACATAACACAGATAGTTGATGAGTCTACTTCCAATCTTGATGCCACACTTCCCCTCATAGAGCCCATCCTATATGGAACAGATTATCTGGGAGGCTGGGTTTGCATGTTACAGGGTTAATTAAATTTCTTAAGATGCCACTTTAAGTGGCAGGCTCAGAACTTGAGCTCCACCCTTCCCTGCATGCTTCCAAGTATGATGGCCTTCTCCAAGGAGTGGTCCCTCCTGGCCATGTGCCCAAAATATGTCAGAGCTTCAAGATTCTTGACTCTAAGGAGCAACCTGATTTCACTCTCTCTGGGAAAGACCTGTTTGTTCTCTTGGAAGTCCACTGTATGTTCAGTGCTCTTCTCCAGCACCATAACTCATTGGCATCAATTCTTCTTTTGTCATCCTTAGTAATTGTATAGCTCTCAGAGGCATAGCAAACAATTTGAAAGACCATGATCTGTATTGAGCCCACCTTAGTCTCTAGTCTAACATCGTTTCTCTTTATCATAAGCCTGTTCTCTTTTCCAGCCCACTTTATTGCCCACCTTGTTCCATGAAAGGGTAAGATAGAAAATATTTGATAGACATTTGATAAGCAGTTACTATGTACTGACCACTAAGCTAAATGTGTCCATAGAATACAGCAATCTCACAAGATAGGTATGATTTTTATCCCCATTTTACAGAAAAAGGAACTAATTACACAGCTGGAAATTGGCAGGGTCCAAACTGAACTCCAGGACTGTCTACTGTAAACAGAAATTTTAAGTAAGTGGAGAGATGTTATCTATGGTGCTTATGTTTTGTTTTGCTTTGGTTTGTTTGTTGTTGTTGTTTTTAGTAACTGTTCTAAAAATACTTGACCTTTTTATGTGATAATAGGGTCCCTGAAGGAGCCCTGGTGGCATAGTGTATAAAGTATCAGTCTGCAAACAGAATGATTGGCATTTTGGATCCATCACTCAGTCTGCAGGAAAAAGATGGACAAAGTTTTCCCATAAAGATTTACAGCATCAGAAACCTAATGGAGGCTCACAGAGTCAGAAGTGACCCACTGGCATTGGGAATAGGGTTCCTGGGTCCCTGTAGCTTTCAGTAGGTTAAGTGTTAGGCTACTCGCTGAAAGATTAGCAGTTTAAGTCACCAGCCATGTGGGAAAGAGGAGACTGTCTCTTCCTACTAAAATTTCCAGCCTCAAAACCCCAATGGAAATTTGCCAGGAGTTAGAATCAACTTGAGGGCAATGGGTTGGTAATGTTTGTTTCTTTTCTTTTGAGGCAGGTGATGGTGAGGGAGATGGTAAAATGATTAAAATGCTTGACCATGAACCAAAAGGTTAAAGGTTGGAATCCTGCCAGGTGGACCTTCAAAGAAAACTCTGGCAATCTACTTCCAAATGGTCCCAGCCATTGAAAATTCTGTAAAGCACCATTTTTCTCAGAAACCCATGAAGTCATCATGGGATCATCATCACCCATGAGACTTTAACTCAACAGCCAGTGATTTAATCTTTCACTTATGTGATGATAGTATGATTTCTGGACTTTAATAGAACCAGCAGACAAAATCAAGATTCAAGGGGCAGAATATGCATCAACTCCCTTTTTAAAATAGGGAAGAGAAATCTTTCCCCTTTTCTTATATTGTCATCTATGCAAAATACATCTTTCTCAGAAGATACTGTACATATTCACTTGGTCAAAGCTAAAAATCATTCCCAGCTTTCAAATCAACATTTAATCGTGGATGAGCTACTGATCCAGAAACTCCGTTAGTGAGGACTCCCCCATCACTTCCACAGTTCCAGGCCCTTTAGTGGTACATGATGCTCGATACCAGTGCTTTGATTCCAAACTGTATTTTGTTACATCAGAGCTGCACATGGAAGATGACAAAAAAAATTGACTGCCTGAGAACTAACATGTAAATGAAAAGCGAAAACATTCTTCTAAAACTCTGAGGATATCAAACTTAAAACACACACACACAAAACCAAACAGGTTTGTCCTGGAGAAGGTGAAACCAGAATGCTCTTTGGAGTCAAGGATTCTGAAGCTTCATCTGACATACTTTGGGCATGTTGCAAGGAGGCACTGGTCCTTGGAGAGGGACATCATGTCTGGCAGAGGGGCGGTGAAGAAGAAGAAGACCTTCGATGAGATGTATTGATTCTGTGACTGGAGCGGTGGGAATAAGTGCGTTTGAGATGACTAGGTTGGCACAGGATAGAACAGCATTTAGAGCTCTTGTATATAGATAGGGTCGCTGAGTCACAAACGACTCGATGGCACATAACAACAACAACCAACCAACAAACCAGTTCATCAACATATTTTGTGTGTGTATAGTGAAAAGGTTCATCCTCGAAAGGGTGAAACCAGGCTGCTCCTTCGAGGCAAGGATTCTGACGTACTTTGGAAATGTTGCAAGGAGGGACCAGTTCTTGGAGAGGGACGTCATGCTTGGGATGGTGGAGGGACAGCGCAGGAGAGAAAGACCCTCGATAAGATGGACTGATTCCGTGACCCGGGTAATGGGGGTAGGTGTGTCGGAGACAGTGAGGTTGTCACAGGATAGAGCAGGGTTTAGGTCATTATGAGTCACAGGCAACTCAATGACACATAACAACAAGATAGTGGGAAGAGAAAACCTTTTAGAGTCAAGTAGGCTGTTTCACTGTCAATATTCATATACAAAAGAGCAACTGAAGATGCCAGAGAGCCTAAGTCTTGTTTTGAAAGTACGGTAGCTTCTCTAACTGGTAAAGTGGCCCCAGTGGGTACAAGTAGGGAGAGCAACCAGAAGTGCTCACTATGACACAACTCCCTCTTACAGGGAGGAGCAAAACTTTCCTCCTATCATGGGAATTCATTAGGAGAAGTAAGGATTCCACCAGGATCTGCAGCCCTTGCAAAATCCCATTACCGTTCTCCTTGATGCTTTCATTAACTCCTTCCTCTCTCAGAGCCAACCCAACGATGTGCCACCTGAGCCTGTTGCTGTCAGTGTATGTGTGTGAGAGTAGAACTATGCCCCATGGACTTTTCAGTGGATAGTTTTACAGAAGTAGATCACCAGGCCTTTCTTCCAAGGTGTCATTGGTGAACGCACACCCTGTGACCTTGGAGTTAGCATGTGAGCATATTAGCCATTTGCACTATTCAAGGGCTCCACGTTTAAAATCCTGTGTGCCCACTGGAAAAAAATGGTCTGCTGATCCACTTCAAACTGCTTTTCTCACAGAGAGAAAAGGCTGTTGCCGTCCGATCCCTTCCACCTTGCAGCTGCCCTATAGAACAAGTCTTGAAAGTCCCCTACACTTGCCAAGGCTGGACTCTTCACAGGAACAGCCTGTCCTGTCTTTCCATGTCAGAGCAGCTGGTAGGTTTGAACCACAGCAGCCAAACCATTAACCACTGTACCACTAGGGCTCCTTCTCAGAAGGATCCATACTCTCATTGCTGTTGAAGCAGAACCCACTCAGAGCTGACCCTCTGTTTGGTTTTGGGGGCACTGTAAATTGCATGAAAGAAGATTGCCTGTATTTCTCTCCACACAGACTTTGGGTTACAAGGATGTCTCCATACAGACTATGCTACCATGCTTCCTTCACAAGCAGAAACTCTGAAATTCCAATAAATAAATTTAAACCTATTACACTGTTTATCTACCACAAGAGTGACTGAGAAGACACAAAAACACAACATGCACTTTGGGCACCTTTACTCATCCTTTCCGAGGGGTAATTCCAACCCACCCCCTTCTTACATGCCGTCCTATGTTTCTGTTCTCCTGCAGCAGGAATCAGAACACACTTTTCTGTTAAGGGCCAGATAGTAAGTAATGTCTGTGAGCCACACGACTATGTCACAACTCTCCGACTCCGCCATTGTGATAGGAAAGTAGCCACAGACAGTATTTAAAGAGTGTGACTGTGATCCAATAAAGCTTTATTTATGGAGACTGGAATTTGAATTTCATATCATTTCCATGTTGATTTCTTTTGATTTTTTTTCACCCTCAACTATTAAAAAAAATTGAAAATAATTTTTAGCTCAGTACAAAAATGGGCAGAGGGAGATACTTGGCCCACCAGCCATAAGCCTTCAGGTTTAGGAAAGACTTATTTTAAAGCCCTTCTGGGGGATACTGCTTGTTTGCTTGGCTTGATTATTTAGACAACGGATAGAAAAATCGTAGTGTTCTCTCTAGGGCACCTTCTCCATCCAGTGTAGGCAGAAAGGAGCCCTTCCCACCCATCAGTAAATCCTAATTGGAAAAGAAAAATAAAAAACAACAACAAAAAAACACCCACCAATCCCAAAAACCCTCCTGCCACAGTAAGAGGTCCTAGATAGAAAGAGGAAGTGTATGAAACAAAAACCAAAAACCCAAAACAAACAAACAAACAAAAGACCAAGCTTATTGGTCCACTAATAGAACCTGAAACAAAACCACCTTCCTGTCTACGGCCATACCACCCTGAACGCGCCTGATCTCGGAAGCTAAGCAGGGTCGGGCCTGGTTAGTACTTGGATGGGAGACCGCCTGGGAATACTGGGTGCTGTAGGCAAAAAAAAAAAAAAACCAACACCTTCCTGGCGCAATTTTCAGTTAAACAATCAACAAGCCTAATAAGGTGAGCACGAACGACAGGGAGGCACTTACCTCTTATACTAACCCACTCTAGAGGGTCAAGAGAATAGCATTTGCTTAAGGATGGAACCCTGAAGGTGAGAAGAGGTGGGATGAAAGGAAATAAATTCATGGCCGAAGTAGTGAAAGTACAAATGGATTTGTGGACATTGTAATTAATGTTATTAAAATGAAAAGAGGGGATAAATAATGTACACTACATTGAAAGAGATGAGGGAAAGAACTGTTTAAAAGGAATATATGACTAGGTATTACTTGCATGACAACAGTCCAGAATAAAAGCTACATAGCAAAGTGGACTGAGGAGGAGGAGGAAATTGCACAACAATGAAGTACATTTTTTTCAAAGAGAAAAGCATACTGGGAGAGAGGGGATGTGGGAGGGAGGAAATACGCAACAATGAATGAATGGAAATCCAAGACTTTATAAACTTTCCATAAAAATCTCAATTAAAATAATTTTGTTTTAAAAATGGTGCATGTACTTTCTGTAAAAAGATAAGGCTCTATAACACTGTAAAAAGACATCACAAATTTGTACATATTGAGGAGGACCTCATGCACTTGCTCCAGAGGGTCAAGGACTGCAACCTTCAGTATGGACTGAGGCTCAATGTCAAGAAGACAAAGATTCTCCCCACTGGACCAATTGGTAGCATCAGGATGGATGGCGAAGAGATTGAGATTGTTCACAGCTTCAGTTTTCTCAGCTCCACGGTCAACACTCTTGGCACCAGCAGTCAGGAAATCAAAAAACGTATTGCAATGGGAAAGTCTGCTGTTAGGGACATCTCTAAAGTACTCAAGAGCAACGGTGTCTCTCTGGAGACTAAGGTGTGCCTGAAACAGGCCATGGTCTTTGCAATCACTTATTATGCATCAGAGAGTTGGGCAATGACTAGGGAGGACAGAAGGAGAATTGATGCCTTTGAGCTGTAGTGCTGGAGAAGAGTATTGAATGTACCATGGACTGCCAAGAAAGCAAGCAGATTCATCCTGGAGAGGATTAAACCAAGCAACTCCTTGGAGCAAGGATTCTGGGGCTTTGTCTGACATACATTGGGCATGTTGCCAGGAGGGACAGGTCCTTGGAGAGGGACATCATGCTTGGGAGGGTAGAGGGACGGCGCAGGAGGGGAAGACCCTCTATGAAATGGATTGATTCAGTGACTGGGGTAATAGGGATGGGTGTGTCAGAGGCAGTGTGATTGGTACAGGATAGAGCAGGGTTTAGGGCTGTTGTACATGGGGTCGCTATGAGTCGCAAACGACTCGACCGCACATAACAACAACAACATATGTCAAAATATAGCAAAAGCTATTAAAATGTTTCTATATTTTGACATTAACAAAATAAAATGAATGATTGAAAAAATTTTATTTGTAAGCTTTCAGATAGATATTTTTTTAAAGGGTTTAGCTGTAGGTTAAAAGAAGATGCGCCTTCAAGATCTCTTTCACAGACCATCTCCTGAAGCTTTTTTGTCTGCATCTGTGAGTGGTTTCTACTGCTAGATGCTCTCCTTCACTGTCTTCAGTATCCTCAGCTATGTTTTAGGTCCATGTGACTGGAACCTGCATGACTGGGCTTGATAACCATCCCATTTGTGACTATATTCATTCCAACATCTACTGTAACAATCACAAAATAAATGGCTTAAAACATAACTGTATTCTTTCACTCACATTTGAGGGATTCTCAAGAATCTCTTAATGTTGAAACTGTTACATCTCAGCATCACCAAAGCACAAGTTTTCACCACTGGGCCAATAGGCAACTTCATGATAGACGGAGAAATGATTGAAGTTGTCACCAATTTCATTTTACGTGGATCCACAATCAACACCTTTTGGTACCAGCAGTCACAAAATAAAAAAAAAATGTATTGCATGGGAGGGGAACCCCCAACTATCCAGAACCTCTCTAAAGTGATAACAAGCAGCAAAGTGAGCTTAAAGGTGCATTTCATTCCAGCCATGGTCCTTTCAGTTACTTGCTCTGCATCTGAAAACTCGACAGTGAATTAGAATGACTGTAGAATCAATGTCTGCATTGTGGTGTTGGAGAGGAGTATTGAATACCCCTTAGACAACCAAAAGAGCAAATATGTCTTGGAGAAAGTGCAACAAAGGCACTCCTTAGAGGCAAGGATGATGAAACTTCGCCTGTCATACTTAGGGCATGTTGTTAGGAGAGACCAGTCCTTGTTAAAAAAAAACACACACAACCAAAAAGAACACACATCATGCTGAGGAAAGTGAAAGTTCAGCAAAAGAAAGGAAGACCCTCAACAAGATGGATTGACATAGTAACGGTAACAATGGGCTGGTTTATATCAGAAATGATAGCACAGAATAAGGCAAGGTTCAGATCTATGTTCATAGGATCACTATCGGTACTGAGAGCACCTAACACTAATAATCTCACCATTTTTGACACATCTTTAGTGCTGATTCTTAACACAGGCCTGAAGACCACTAGGCCTGAAGACACAAAGGCATCTGGCAGGGCCACCGCTGCCTGCATCAATGCCCCCAGACCTTCACTCCAGGCCTCTGAATCCTGCCAGGACCTGGGGTAGCCACCTCATTACCTGCAGACCTCCACTGGACGGAATTAAAAAAAAAATCAATGTGTTGACTTGACCTTGTATCTGGAAGGATCTAAGGGAAGAGCCTGTTTTCTTCTTCCAGCCTCTGGTAGTCTCAGATGTTCCAAGGCTTGTATCAGCATTGCCCCAGTCTCTGCCTCTGTCTCCACATGGTCATCTTCCCTATCTGTGTATCTCTCTGCATCTCTTCTCTACCTTTTCTTAATTTGGATGTTGAATGTATTACATTAGGCCATGGTCTTTGTAATCACTTGCTATACATCAGAGAGCTGGACAATGGCTAGGAATGATAGAGAATTGATGCCTTTGTGCTGTGGTGCTGGAGAAGAATATTGAATATACTATGGATGCTAGGAGAACAAACAAGTTTATCCTAGAGAAGGGAAGACCAGGCTGTTCCTTAGAGGCAAGAATTCTGAGGCTTCGTCTGACATACTTTGGGCGTGTTACAAAGAGGAACTAGTCCTTTGAAAGGGACATTATGCCTGGGAGGGTTGAGGGACAGCACAAGAGAGGAAGACCCTTGATGAGATGGATTGATTCAGTGACGGGGGTAATGGGGGTAGGTGTGTCAGAGACAGTAAGGTTGGCACAGGATAGAGCAGGTTTCAGGGCTTTGTGCATAGGGTCGCTATGGGTCACAAGTGACTCAATAGCACATAACAACAATGAATTTTACTAATAGCAAGCTGCAGAGTGCACTCTGGTCCTAAAACCAGTTTCCATCATGTCCACTCCAACTCATGGTTATTAGGGCTTCAGAGCTTCTCCCCCTCCCTTTCCCAGAACAGCCACTGAAATGATCCAACCTCAGGAAGCAGCAGCTGCAGCTGTTTCTCTCTGTTAAGGATGCAAAACTATTCTACCTCTGTTTCCCAGGAATCTGAGACCCCAGCCCCACTTCCCTATCTTGTAAAAAACATCTGTGAAGTCCCTCTCCTCAGTTACCTTATAAGACAATTAAAAAAAAACCTAACTTTAAGTGGGGGCTGATTTTCTGCTTAAGAGTCAGCCAGAGAGTTTCTCCTCAATATGATGTCTGTCTTGGCCTGCACTGGGTTCTGTCCTTCCTCAGCGACCTTACTATGGTGACCTCACATATCAGAGTAGAGCTGTGTTTCATAAGTTTTTTCTTTTTTCTTTTTCTTTTTGTGTGTGTGTGTGTGTGTGTGTGTGTGTGTGTGTGTGTGTGTACAGCAAATGAATCCGACTGGTACAGGAGGAGATTGCCCCTCCTCCAGCAGAGCATCTGGTGGATTCAAACCACATGCCTCTGGGATTGCAGTGCAGCTTCTTGCCACTAGGCCACCAGAGCTCCCTCTTTTCAGAAGTTTTTCAATGGCTGATTTTTCAGACGTGAGCTTTTCTTTTGAAGCACCTCTAGAGAACTTGAACCTCTAGCTGTTCAGTAGCCAAACGTATAATCTGTGCAGACTGCTCAAAGGCTCTCTGATCGATGTAGGAGGCTGAGTTTTTTAAAATATAATTTAGTTGACTCTAAGAGCCCTGATGGTGAGTACGTGGCTACTAATCAGAAGATAAGTAGTCCAAACCCCCAGAAATAAAGATGTGGTAGTGTGCTTCTGTAAAGATTAACCACCTTGGAAACAATGGGGCAGTTCTTCTCAGTGCTATGGATTCACTGTGAATCAGAATCTACTCAGTGCAGTAGATTTTCAGCCTTCCTTACAAATTCCACTAGCCTATATTGTCCCAATCAAGTGATCCTGATTTTTGGATTTTTAATTTCTTGCAATTCTTTTTTTTCCCCCCTTGTGCTCTGATTTACCTTCCGAAATGGCTTGCCTCGGGAAACTATGAACAGTGCTCAGGCCATTCATTCAGAGGGTCGCTAGGAGTCATCTAGGGCTCAATGGCACCTAACAATGATAACAACGACAACAGGGAGAGAGCTACGTTGGCCTAGTGGACAGAAGGTTATGCTACCAAGCCAAAGGTGGGTGACTTTAATCTGCAGCCTTCAGGCTTGGTTCAAATTGGTTTTTTGGTCGAACATTCTTTTAGCTGGTATAGCACTGGTATGTGTGTTGATGTATAGAGGTAACCTCGTGGTTGCTGTGATGCTAAACACTGTGACACTGATGTACCAAATGTGATAATGGTTACCCATGGTAGACAGTATTTGGTGGAGCTCCCCAGTTAAACTTGGAAGCAGGAGTGGCATCCACTTCCAAAATGCCTTGCTTCTGGAAACTCTATGAACATGGCTCAGGCCTTTGGTTCATACAGTCGCTATGAGTCATCTACGACTCAAAGACATTCAGCAACAACAACAAACAACTGGTTTACCTACAAAGTTTGAATGCATTGCCCCTCACGTTGGATCCTCCCTCCATCTCCCTACTCCACACACCCTCCACCCATCAAACGTTGTGACTCCGTAATTACACACCTCCCAAACCTACCCCTAAGCCCTCCTCTTATATCCTCATACCCATTTTACTTGTTGTCTATTTCTTCAATATTATACAGTATTTGTCTTTATGGAACTGAACTAGTTCACTTGAGTCGTGTGTGTGTGTGTGTGTGTGTGTGTGTGTGTGTGTGTGTGTGTTGTCAAATCAGATCTGACTGGTACAGGAGGAGATTGCCCCTCCTTCTCCAGCAGAACAACATCTGGTGGATTCAAACCACGTACCTCTGGAGTCTGATTTTTTTAAGGTGCATTCCAACTATTTCCCTTCTTAAATATAGAGCATATTTTGTTGGAGTATCTTTTTTGCCATCCTACTGACATGGTCACAACTATGAATATCAGTAGCTTTCTACCTGAGTTTTCTAGTATCATCAGTAATTCCACTATACTGATTAAGACCTTTGCAACTTTGAGACCTTTTAATTTCTAAAAACAAACCCTAGATACCATTGATTTATTTCCGTTGTCTCTGTGTCAGCGAAGCCTCTGGCTCAAAATCTTCTCTCCTGCCCTGGTCTTTGTATTCCATGCAAATGTCTCTCCATCTGGCAGCTCTGTCCTTGGCCAGAGGTTCTAACAATTGTTCTCAGTTGGTTACAGAGCAGCAATTTAACTCCCCAGGATTTCTGTCTCAGGAAGTGCCATAAATGGAGTCTTACACCACCACATCAGGATGGTGTGCTCTGGCCTTTTTCTTACTCTGATCCACAGTCAACACCCATGGAATCCGCAGTCAGGAAATCAAAAGATGCTCATTGATAAATATGTTGTCAAGGGCTTCTTTAAAATTCTAAAGAGCAAAGAAGTCCGTTTAAAAACCAAGGTATGCATTTCCACTACTGGGAATAAACCCTAAAGAGACCATAACCGCCACCCAAGCAGATACATGCACACCCATGTTTATCTTGGCTTTGTTCACAATAGCAAGGAGTTGAAAACAACCTGAGTGCCCATCAACAAACGAATGGATAGAGAAGCTGTGGTATAGTCACATAATGAAATAACATGCTGCATTGAAAAACAACGAACTCATGCAACATTATTCAAAATGGGTGACTCTGGAGGACATCATGCTGAGTGGAATATCTCAGTCACAAAAAAACAAATACTTCATGGTGACACTGTTGTAGAATGGGACTGAAATCAGGGTTGAAGTAAGACTGAGAAAAACTGGATGGATTATGTCTATTGCATTGAAACAAATGAGGGAGAGAATAGTTTGAAAGCTGTATATGATAGGGTATTATGATTATCACAGGAATCCAGCATTAAGGTTGCAGAGTGGAGTGCATTCTGGGTGGGGGCAGGGAATAGGGACGGGTGGATTGTTTATCAACAAAGAAGTTTTTCTTTTGCTTCTCTAAGAGAGGAGTGAACTGGTGTGGATGAGGGGGTAGAGAAAAAAGTGCAACAATGGATGAATAAAAATCCAAAGTCTCTTTAAATGTTCATTAAAATAAAATTTTTTAAAAACCCAAGGTATGCCTAATTCACACTTTGATATTTTGAGTTGTTTCATATGTGTGTGAAAGTTGGATGATGAACGAGGCAGGTGAAAGAATGATTCATGGCTTTGAATTGAGGTGTCAGTGAAGAGTGTGAATTATACCTCGGACTTTCCAAAGAACAAGCAGAGCAGTGATGGAAGACAGCAGCATATGCCGTAGAGGCAAGGAGGGGGAGACTTCACCTGACATTCTTCGAGCGTGTTGTCAGGAGAGGTCAATCCCTGGAAAGGGACATCCTGCTTGGAAAGCGTCAGAGGAGGAGAGGAAGCCCCTCCGCCAGAGGGATTGTCACAGTGACTAACACACAGGGTTTAACCACAGTAGAAATTGTGAGGACACTTTCTGTCCGATGTATGACAGGGCAGGGCTTCAGTCTGATGTCTATAAAGTCACTAGGAGTCACATCCGAGTTGGTAACACCTAACAACAAAGAGCAAACAGGAAAGTTGGGACCTTTTGAAGCTAGATTATTCCAAGCTGTGACTTCACAAAGCACTTCCTAGGCTTAATAATTTTATAAGCTGGCATAAAGCTCTGAATTCTAACACTGTTTGCTATACATAAGTCAGGGACTACTCAGAGGACCAAACAAAACTACACCAGTTGATTGAACAACAACAAAAGTAATATAAAGAATTGGTACGTAGGTATTAAAGACATGGAAAGACAAGAAGAAAATACTTAGGTGTCATTGCCATCCCTCGTGGTGTAAACCGTTAACACACTTGGCTGGTAAGCTAAAGGTTGGAGGTTTAAACCTATTTATACGTACTTCAAAAGAAAACTTTGAAAATTTATTTCCTAAAAATTATTCCTTGAAAACCATATGGAGCTTAATTCTACTTGGGCATACATGGTGTGCCTTGGGAGCCAGAGGAAAATAGGTGGCAACTGGTAAAATATCACAAAGGTAGCGATATATGAATCAACCATCACCATCTCTATAGTTGGGAGGAGAGGGAATGAGATTGGAATTAGTAAAGATTTGAAGTTTGGAGGAGGGACTCTGCTGAACTGAAACTCCCCCGTGACGCGAGGTCGCTGGGGGTACCGGTACCTGTATCACTGGTCTTGATTGACAGGTCCCACTGGGCTGAGAATGAGTTCTTAGGAAGGGCACCAGTGCTACTAGGGAGTCTATGAAGAAAGCAATAACGCTGCTTCTGCATATTAGAAAAACTAAACTAGATGCAACTGCTTCTGGAGCAAACTGCCACTGTTTGGTTAAAGAAGTGGAGCTGAAAGAAATGCAATCTCCCTCTAGAGCTCCCTATTGGTAGATCCTAGCAGAGAACCAGATGGCAAAACAGTAATGTGATTTGCAGAACATTGCCAGACAGGGTATATGAGAATGGGCTTAAGAGACAGTAGCTTAATAACTGGAACATTTGCTTCTTGAAAACTAGGTTAAACTAGTTTCAACTCTTCCTACTATTGCCACCAGACAACATTCTACACAAAGCTTCTGAGAATTTCTGCCTTTCTCTCTCCACTCCAAAGATATCAGATCCTCCATCTCCCCTCCTCAGAATTAGAGGGAGACTCATCAATAACCTGCATTATGCACATGACACAACCTTGCTTGCTGAAAGTGAGGAGGACTTGAAGCACTTGTTGCAGAAGATCAAGAAATGTATTCTTCGGCATGGATTGCATTCCAGTGTCAAGAAACCAGAGATTCTTAGCACTGCTTGGATCAACAATTAACACTTTTGGTACCAGCAGTCAGGAAATAAGGAGATGCATTTTACTAGGTAAATCTGCAATTAGGGACCTCTACAAATTTTTGAGGAATAATGATGTCAGTTTGAAGACTAACATGTGTCTGATTCAGGCCATAATCTTTCTATTCACTTGTTATGCATCCAAGAGCTGGAAAATGAATAAGGATAACAGAAGAAGAATTGATGCCATTGAGCTGTGGTGTTAGCGAAGATCACCGAACCTCCCATGGACGGCCTAGAAAATGAATAGATATGTCTTGGAGAGGGTGCAGCCAGAGTGCTCTTTGGAGACAAGAATGATGGTACTTCACCTCACATACTTTGAACATTTTGCTAGGAAGTGCTATTCCTTGGAGAAGGACATGATGCTGGGAAGGGTGGAGGGTCGATGAAAGAGAGGAAGACCTCAACCAGGTGGATTGACACGGTGATTGCTGCAGTGGGCTCGTCTATCAGGAAGTATGAGGACAGCGCAGGGTAGAATAGGGTTCAGGTCTTTTGTTCATAGGGGCACTGAATCGTACTTGACTCAATGGTACCTAACAACAACAACAACGTCTCACCACCTAAAATTCATGGATCATTTAGATTGTGTCTCCTGCTCTGGTCTGTTGTTAGGCACTGTCAAGTCAGCTATAACTCATAGCAACCCTGTGAACAACACATCAAACCTTGCACTATTCTGCATGCCATGCTCATGACCTCTGCCATGCTCAAGCCCATTGTTGCAGTCATAGTGTCAATCTCTTATCTAATATTCCAAAATTCTACCCATTACTTGATTTTAAGAAAAATCCAGTGCTTCTCTAAAAAGCTGTAGAGTTGCATAGTGTATTCCATGGAATGTCACTGACCACTTGCTCAGCCTTTGTCCATCCGTTCTGTCGTCAATGTCACCTACACTCTGCCACTGTCCAAAGGTTCCTGTCTCCAGCAATTTACCCTCCCTGGCAGCAGAGTCCCCTGAGAATTCTAGTCCAGGTGCAAAACACCTGTTCAAACTGCTCTTCCATGGGGAACATCCTCTCTGGATTTAGAGATAATTTTTCATTCTTTCATTACATCTCATTGAAACTTCAGGAAAAAACTTGTTGAAAGTATTATGTGAATAAGGAGAAGATTATAAATGGAAATTATAAGGCCCACATAGGCACTTTGGTAGTATCGAGAAGGATCACATAGAAGCTAGCATCAAGGATTGACAACCAAATAGAACTTTAATCTCACTGTAATATTTATTGTTATTGTTAATTGTTATTGTTATGTGCTGTCAAGTCACCTACAACCCATAGTGACACTATGTACAGCAGCTCTGAAGCCTGCCCTGTTCTGAGCCAATCTCACTAATTCCAACACACCCCTTTACCCCAGTCACTACAGGCCATCTCATACAGGATCCTCCTCTCTTGTGCTGTCCCTCCACCCTTCCAAGCATGCCAGGGTGCTCCTTGGAGGCAAGGATTGTGAAACTCCATCTCATATACTTGGAACATGTTGTTAGGAAGGGCAAGTCCTCAGCTAAGCACATCATACTTGGAAAAGTGGAGGGTCAGTGAAAGAAAGAAAGATTTTCAAAAACATGAATTAAGGAAGCTCTGGTGACCTAGTAGCAAGAACCTTTGCTGCAATCCCGAAAGTGTGCAGTTCGAATCCACCAGATGCTCTGCTGGAGAAGGAGAGGCAATCTCCTCCCATGCCAGTCAGATCCAATTCGATGGTACACAACAAGAATAAAAACCAAACATACATGGATCGATACAGTAACTTTAACACTGTGCTCAAGTGTGTCAGAGATGGTGAGAATGGCACAGGGTTCAGATTCACTCACAGAGTGGCTGTAAGTCACAGTTGACTCGATGACACATCACAGCAATGACAAAGGGTGAATAAAGAAATTGCCTGCTCTAATGATTCGCCCCCAAGCTGCTCCAAAGAAGGAAGCCATGATGGTCAGCTTCTATAACGATAACCTCTGGCTCCTCGCCATCTTCCCGGTTCCCGTGAAGTCACAGTCATGAAGGTCAAGCTGTGCAGTTTCAGCCCAGGCACAGGAGGCGCTACGCTAGGACCCCCGGGAAAGTGTTCCAGTTTGTTAATGCAAAATGCAAGTCGGCTTTCCTTTCCAAACGGAACTCATGGCAAATAAATTGGATTGTCCTCTATAGAAGGAAGCACAAAAAGGACCAATCAGGAGGAAATAAAAAGAAAAGAACCCGCCGTGCAGTCAAATTCCAAAGGGCCCTCACTGGTGCATCTCTTGCTGATATAAGGACCAAGAGGAATCAAAAGCCTGAAGTTAGGTGCTTTCTCAAAAAGTTGCAAATAGAGATACCATTTGACCCAGCAATTCCACTACTGGGAATATACCCTAAAGAGACAATAAACGACAATCAAGTAGATATATGCACACCCGTGTTTATCTTGGCTTTGTTCACAATAGCAAGGAGTTGGAAACAACCCAGGTGCCCATCAACAAACGAATGGATAGAGACGCTGTGGTAAATTCACACAATGGAATACTATGCTTCGTTGAAAAATAAGGAACTCATGCAATATTATTCAAAATTGGTGACCCTGGAGGACATTATGCTGAGTAAAATATCTCAGTCACAAAAGGACAAATGCTGCATGGTGCCACTGTTGTAGAAAGTGACTGACTTCAGGGTTGGGGTAAGACTGAGAAAAACTGGATAGATTATGTATACTGCATTGAAACAGATGAGGGAGAGAACAGTTTAAAAGTTATATATGATAGCATATTATGATTATCACAGGAATCCAGAATTAAGGTTGCATAGGGGAGTGCATTTGGGGTGGGGGGGGGGACTGTATACCAACGAAGAAGTTTATCTTTTGCTTTTCAAGGAGAGGAGTGAACTGGGGGATGGGAGGTAGAGAAAAAAGTACAACAATGAATGAATGAAAATCCAAAATCTCTGTAAATGTTCATTAAAATTAATAAAATAAAATGTAAAGAAAAAGAAAAGCTCAAAAAGAATAGGCTATCAGTGCTGCCAAGGAAGCAAAAAAGGCTAAACAAGCACCTCAAAAGACTGCAATGGCTGCCACTAAGGCGCCCACGAAAGCAGTGCCTAAACAAAAAATTGTGAAGCTTGTGTAAGTTTCTGCTCCCTGAGTTGGTGGGAAATGCTAATTTGGCAATGAAAGTTAAATAAAGATTCAATTAAAAAAAATTCTAAACTCTGGAGAAATTCTATTCTGCCATATGTGGTCACTAAGAGTTAGAATTAATGTGATGGCAAATTTTTCATTTCTTTTTATGTGTAATTAGTACTATACACTGTGGGGGGTGGGGAAGCATACAACTTTTTTAGAACTTCTTTCTCCAAATAATGCAAATGGAAAACTGTTCTTGAACCTCATATTTTGTTGATCAGTAATTTCTGACATTGTCAACATGGAGAAGATACATTATTAAAATAGACTGCTTGAATTGTATAACCTAACAATATTTGTATGCGTTTTACATCAGATGCTTCTTTCTTTCTTGATCAGAACACTTTTCCAGTGTTTGAGATGTGGATAAGTCATGTGATAATCAAAACTAGAAGGAAAATAACAGATAAGGCACAGTAGGAGGACTGGGCTTAACATTCACCAACGTCAGATGGTGTGCATCAAGAGGGAAGAGGGAATGGTTGCTGGTTAGCTGAAGAATGGTCTGAATTTCACCTAACGTTCTTACTAAATTTTATTGAATACATCAAGCTATGGCCTCTGTAAGTTGTCATTCTCCTGCTTACTATAAAGAGAGAAACAAGGAATTAAGATAATAAACAATGTCAGGAACTCACATTAGGTATATCTGGTGGCCTAATGGTAAGAAGCTGCACTGCAGTCCAAATGCATGCAGTTCAAATCCACTCGCTGCTCTGTAGAAGAAAGAAAGG
>NW_006399818.1:8441765-8447335 GCF_000299155.1 Elephantulus edwardii
GGAGGGAAGGTTGGGTGGGCAGGGAGGAAAGTGTGCAACAATGAATGAATGGAAATCCAAAGTCTCTGTAAACTTTCATTAAAATAAAAAAACAAACAAAAAAAAAAGATTGGCATGGGATAGAGCAGGGTTTAGGGCTGTTGCACACAGAGCTGCTATGAGTCACAGGCACATAACAACAACAACAGCAACATCATTATTCATTATCCAGCTCTCTGTTGCTTAGGAAGTAATTCTTAAGAGCATGGCCTGAATCAAGCACATCTGAGTCTCTAGACTGACATCTGTGCACTTCGGCACTCTGGCGTGGTCTCTGACAGCTAACTCTCCTAATCCAATTCATCTTTTTATTTCCGGAATGCTGGTTCCAAGAGTGTTAATTGTGTAGCCAAGCAAGCTGAAATTGTTAACAATCTCAATCTCTTCTCCATCTATCACGGTGCTGCCAGTTGAGAATCTTTGTTTTCTTGATGTTGATCCTTAATCCATATTGAAGACTGCAGTCATTGACTTCTGCAGCAGATGCTTTAGGTTCTCCTCAGTTTCAGCAAGCAAGCTGTGTCATCTGCATAATGTAAATTGTTGATGAGTCTTCCTCCAATTCTGATGCTATGATTCTCTTCATAAAGCCCTGCTTCCCAAATTATCTGTTCCACATATAGCTTTGAGAGGTATGGTGATAGGACGCATCCCTTACACCTTCTTTTCCTGATTTTGAACCATGCTGTGTTTCCTTGCTCTGTTCTGGTGACTGCCTTCTGATCCACGTACAGGTTTCATATGAGCACAATCAGGTGTTCTGAGAGTTTCATTCTTCTCAAGGTCAGTCACAATTTGTTGTGATCCAAACAGTCAAATGCCTTTGTGTGGTCAGTGAAACACAGATAAATATTCTTCTGGGACTCTTTTTTTTCCCAGCCAAGATCCATCTGACATTGGCAATTATGTCCCTTGTGCTACAGCCTCTTCTAAACCCACCCTGTATTTCTGGCAGTTCTCTTTTGATGTACTGTTCCAGGCGGTTTGGGATATGCCCCAACAACCAGAGCCAAAGAATAGGAAATAGAAGATTGCTACCAACTTTTGCAGTCAGAGATCGATCGAACACACACTCAAGATGCATTGATAATAATAGGTGACTGTAATGGAAAAGTTGGAAACAAGGAAGAAGAATCAGTAGTTGCAAAACATGATCTTGATGACAGAAATTGGGCTGGAGATAGGATGCTAGAATTGTGTACAATCAGTTATTTATTCATTGCAAATACCTTTTATAAGAAACATAAACAACGGCTATACACATAGACTTCACATGATGGTCTACAGAGGAATCAGATTGATCACATCTGTGGGAAAAGTTGTTCAAGAAGCTCAAAATCAGCTGTGAAAACTAGGCCAGAGGGACCTCTGGTGGCCTAGTGGCAAGAACCTTCACTGCAATCCCAAAGGGGAACGGTTCAATTCTACCAGATGCTCTGGCGGGGAAGGAGGGGCAATCTCTTCCTGTGCCAGTTGGATCTGATCTGACAGTATACAACAAGGGGGAAAAAACAATTAGGCCAGGTGTTGATTGTGGAAAAAACCATCAACTACTCATATGCAAATTCAAACTGAAGCTAAAAAAAAATTAAATCCACAAGAACCAAGTATGACCTTGAATCTATCCCAACTGAATTTAAAAACCATCTCAAAAACAGATGTGAGGCCATGAACACAAAGACTAGATGTACTGTGGGGAAGATATCAAGAATTTTGGAAGACAACTGTTTTGGCCAATGGATTAGATTATTTGTACCTATTCTCAAGAAGGGTGATAAAACTGAATGTGGAAATTATTGAACAATATAATTGATATCACATGATTGCAAAATACTGGTGATGGTCATTCAAAAATAGCTGGAACAGTACATAAATAGGGAGTTGCCAGAAGTTCAAGCAGGATTTAAAAGAGGCTGTGGCACCAAGGATATCATTTCTGATGTCACATGGATCCTGGCTGAAAGTAAGGAATATCAGAAGAACGTCTATTAGTGCTTTATTGACTATGCAAAGACATTTCACTGTGTGGATGATGACAAGTTGTGGCTGGCATTGAGAAGAATGGGAGTCCCAGAGTATTTTATTGTGCTCATGAGGAACCTATACCTGGAGCAGAGGAGGCTGTTGTGCAATGGAACGGGGGAGCACTACATGGTTTGGAATTGGTAAGGGAGTGTTTCAGGGTTGTATTCTATCTCCCTACCTGTTCAATCTATATGCTGAGCAAATTATGCAAGAAGCTGGACTCTGTGAAGAGGAGTTTGGCATCAGGATTCAAAGGAGACTCATCAATAACCTGCATTATGCAGATGACACAACCTTGCTTGCTGAAAGTGAGGAAGACTTGAAGCACTTGAGAAGATCCAGGAATGCAGCTTCAGTATGAATTGCATCTCCATATTAAGAAAATAAAGATTTTTACCACTGGACCAATAGGCAGCATCATGATGGATGGAAAGGAGATTGACACTGTCAACAGCTTCATCTTGCTTGGATCCACAATTAACCCCCTTGGTACAAGCAGTCAGGAAATAAGGAGATGCATTGCACTGGGAAAATCTGCAAGTAGGGACATTTCTAAGTTATTGAGGAGTAGTGATGTCAGTTTGAGGACTAAGGTGCATCTGATTCAGGCCATAGTCTTTCTGATTACTAGCTATGCATCCAAGACCTTTACAATGAATAAGGATGACAGAAAAAGAATTCACACCTTTGGAGAAGAGCACTGAACATCTCATGGATGGCCAGGAAAACAAATAGGTATGTCTTGGAGAGAGTGCAGCTGAAGTGCTCTTTGGAGGCAAGAATGATGAGGCTTTGCCTCACATACTTCGGACATATTGCTAGGAGGGACTATTCCTTGGAGAGGGACATAATGTTGGGAAGAGCTAAGGGTCAGTGAAGGAGAGGAAGACCCTCAAGCAGGTAGATTGACATGGTTACTGCTACAAAGGGTTCTTGTGTGTCGGAAGTGTGAGGATGGTACAGGACAGGACTAGGTGCAAATCTTTTCTTCATAGGGTCGCTATGAGTTGTACTCAACTCGATGGCACCTAAAAACAACAACAGTGTTGTTACTAAGAGCCATCCAGTTGATTTAAAGAGACCCTGTGAATACCAGACATGAACCTTGCCCTATTCTTCACCATCCTCACAATCTCTGACATTCTCAAGCCCATTGTCTCAGTCACTGTGTCGATCCACCTGGTTGAGGATCTTCCTGTTTTTTCTGACCCTCCACCTTTCCTAGTGTGATGTCTTTTCCCAGGGACTCACCCCTCCTGACAATACGCTCGTCAATATGCCATTGATGAAATTTCACTGTCTTTGTCTCTAAGGGCTCTGTAATTGCACTTCTTCCAAGACAGATTTGTTTCTTTGCAGTTCATGGATCTCTCTCTCTCTCTCTCTCTCTTTCTCGCTCTCGCTCTCACTCTCTTTCTCTGTGTGTAATTTTTATATAATTGTGTGTTGTGGAATAGGAACCAACCCATAAGTGATTTTCCAGCAGGTTTCAGAGATCAGAGACATTCATAGACAGAATGCCTATCATTCTCCCATGGATCAGCTGGCAGCTAGCTGATTCAAACTGTGTACATACGTGTGTGTGTGTGTGTGTTTAGCTCTGGTAGCCTAGTGGTAATGAACAGTGCTGCAATACCAAAAGCACACAGTTCAAACCTACCCACTTCTCTGTGGGATAAAGATAGGCAATCTCTTCCTTTGTGACTAACTGCCTCCAAAAACCCATGAGAGGACCAGCTATTGTCAGATCTGACTCAACAGTGAACAACGACAGATACTAAAGTGTGTCTAGATACTAAACTCTAGATACTAAAGTATGCCTAAATCAGAGCATGGTCTTTGCAGTGAATTTCTATGCATCAGAAAGCTGGACAATGACTAAGGGTGATAGAAGAAGAATGGATGCTTTTGAATCGTGCTAGAGAAGAGTCTTGAACGTATCATGGACTGCCAAGAAAACAAACAGATCTGTCCTGAAGAGAGTGAAATCAAGCTGCTCCATGGAGGCAAGGGCTTTGAAGCACTTTGTCACATACTTTGGGCATGTTGCCAGAAGCGACCAGTCCTTGGAGAAGGACATCATGCTCAGAAGGGTGGAGACACAGTGCAGGAGAGAAGACCCTGGATGAGATAAATTGACACAGTGACTATGGTAATGTCAGAGACTGTGAGATTCACTCAAGATAGGGCAGGGTCACTATGAGTCCTAGACAACTTGATGGCACATAACAACAGCATACTGATCTCTATCAAGAGATACAAAATATACTTCAATGAAATGCTAACTAAGTATTAAGGTTTTCCAATTAAACATTAAACCTCTTACCAATTAAATCTGAATCATTATTTCAAACATTAAGCAAGCAAATGTGTGTAGAAACAGGGATGTTTTAAAATTAAAAAGAACACTGAACCTAATATAACTGAGTTTATATTGCTATAATCACCTCAGTTCTTTTCATTGATTTACAAACCATATGCAGAAAATAATGCCTTCCATTTGGTTGGGAGAAAAACTGGAGGCAGAACAAAGAATTGAAAAACACTGCAAAAATATTCAAAGGATTTGGCTCATTTGGGTGAATGGGCCAGCATATGGCAAGTGTGTTGCAACACAGACAAATTTTACACTACTTTTTGTAAGGGGGGGGAATCTCAATTCATTCTTAAACCAAGACCTGCACAATATCATCTTAAATTATTTAATATTGAATATTTATAGAAAAAATGAAAAATTATTACAGTGATTTAAGAATTATAAAATGTATGCTTATGTCTAAAACACTTTGAAGCATCTCATCTTAATAAATGAGAGCACAGTTAAAGGCGTGGTGTTGGTAGTGTATCATGTTACCAGCCCGGTGCTAAGGTGCTAAGAGTCTCAAAGTTCCCTTCGCTTGGTGGTTCTGTGTTAATGGTAGATCAGGAAAAACAATTTGCATAGCATTTGGAAGGCAGGGCAGAAGTGGTGGCCATTACACTCTGAAGACTGGTATTGGATAGCAAGGCACTGTTGCAGCTTAAACGCTTTGTCAGGGATTCTCAGTTTGTTGACACAGGGCAGCAGCCAAACCCAGATATCTTCTGGCTCCTGTCATCTCTCGCGATTTAATTTCCATGAGTGCCGAGCAAGGGCATCTGTGATTTTGTGGTGAAGGGGGCCAGATCCTTCTATAGACCACCCACATCATTTACACTGAAGATGGTGCAAGACAGATCCAAGCGTACTGCCGACACAAAGGCGGGCCGTGTGAGTCCACCAATGGCTCTCCAGGAATAAGATGGCCATTCTCCTCCCATGTGATTTACAGACCCTGAAAACCCACTCAGAGGTCAGCCATGAGTCAGTTCTGACTCAATGACAATAAGACAATTTAACCTAAGGAAGCGCTAGTGGTAAAGTCTGCAGAGAGTTTTACTGCTAGTCAAGAGGCTGCACCTCTGGTGGTTCGAATCCAGCACTTACTCCTCAGGAGAAATGTAAGCCATCTCCTCCCATACAGTTT
>NW_006399818.1:8447634-8457119 GCF_000299155.1 Elephantulus edwardii
TGATCGCTGAACCCATCAGTTTACAGGTTCTAATTGTCCTTGTAAGTTCTGTTATTTTTATCCTCTCTTGCTTCACGCTCAAATTTCTCCCCACCCCAAACTTGTGGAATTTCCTCATCTGTCCCCCACAGTCATCTAATGCAAATTCCTAACTTTACAAATCTGTCCTCCCAAAATAATGATGATTGTACTTCTCTGATCAACTCTAATATAGAAATCAGTACTAGAAGTTTACTCAGGGGATGAGAACCTTAAGGATAGGTTCCCTGAGTTAATTTATCTGGAGTTAATGGTCTGACTTTATTACATACAACGATGGGCTCAAGTATATCAGAGATTGTGAGGATGGCACAGGGTGAGACAGGGCGCAGGTCTGTTTTTTATAGGGTCTCTCTCTATGAGTCGTACTCAATTCGATGGCACCTAACAACAACAAAAAAGGCATAAATTTTTGCATCCTGTCTCATGACTGTGGGCTGTGTTTCTCCCCTAAAAAAAAATGCATTCTTAAACCCCAGAACCTGAGAATGTGACCTTTTTTTTACTATTTTTTGTGTATGTACCATCAAATCAGATTTGACTGGCACAGGAGAAAATTGTTCCTCCTCCATCAGCAGAGCATCTGGCGGAATCGAACCGCACACCTCTGGGATTGCAGTGCAGCTTCTTGCCACAAGGCCACCAGAGCTAGCCAGAGAATGTGACTAAAAAAAAAAAAAATAGGATTGTTATAGATGTAATTAGTTAAGAAAATGATGCAGTTCTAGAAGTTAGACATCCAAAATCAGAGTGTAGGCCTTATTGATTCTTTCTGGAAGCTCAAGAAATAAACTCCAAGCCTTTCTCATAGCTTTCTGTAGCTCTCCTCAGTTTTTGGCATCCCTTGATCTGCACTTAAGATCCTCTTTACTCTGTCTGATTCTCCTACTCTATCTTCTCGTTTCTAAAACACAACTAATGTGGGATTAGGGAACCCTGGAGCTCTGGTGGCATAGTCCAGAAGGAGTTACACAGCTCACCCCAAAGTGGGGTTCCTGTGACAATTCAAATCCAGCTAGTCCTGAAGGGGGAAATGAGCAATCTCCCAGCCCTCCCACTCCCATGCAATTTACAGCCTTTGAAAACTCACAGGATATTCAGCAATGTGTAGGTTCCTATCTGACAGAAATGAGTTTGAGTTCTGAGTTGGTCATTCAATGGTTAAGCATACAGAGGCTATGTGGTGTTCCTGGCAACCTGCTCCCAGAAAGATTGCTGCCTCCAAGCCTTAAAGGGCAGTTAAATGCACTTAATGAAAAAAAAGATGTGACTAGGGGTCACCCTGTTCCTAGAGAGACTTTGTTGTTGTGAGCTGCCTTCAAACAAGTCCTGACTTGACTGTAATCCCATGTACAGCAGACTGCAACGCTGGCTGGGCCTTGCCATCTTCACAATCATCGTTACGGTTGAGCACATTGCAGCAAGCCATTGTTTTCGGTCCATCTTGCTAAGTGATTCTTTTTCACTGACTTTCTACTTTACCACTGATGTCCCTTCCCAGACACTGGCCCCTCCTGATAACACTTCCAAATACATCACGCAAAATCTTACCATTAAAAAGTATAAGAAACATTTTGGCTATCTTTTCAAAACGTATCTGTTTGTTCTTAAAGTTGTTGTTGTTGTTAAGTGCCATAAAGTCAAGCAAGACTCATTGTGACTCTATGAATAAAAGATCTGAACCGTGTTTTATAACTATCATCGTTTCTCTAAACCCTGTTCTACAACTATCATCGTTTCACTAATGTTCATAGAGTTTCCAGAGGCATGTTGTTTAGGAAGTAGATGCTACTCCTGCTGCCAAGCCTGTCTTCATCTGGGAACTCCACCAAACACTGTCCACCAGGGGTAACGATTATGGCAGTTGACGCACCAGTGGCACAGTGTTCAGCATCACAGCAACCCCAAGTTACCTCAGTGCAGCAAACTGACAGACCAGTGCTGTACCACTTAGGAGACTATTCTGTTCCTCCCAAACACAATTAATATCATTAATGCCAGTAAATCCAATCTGCTCACACATGACTGTGAACAAAATTTAAAAAAAAAAAGCAGCAGCTCACACCCAACTTTCAACTAGAACAAGAGAACCTACCCACCAGAATCCAACTGCTTCACACATATCCATGAGGTGATGGTTAAGAAGTTTTGTAAATATATGTATGTGTGTGTTTGTGTGTTCAATATCTGTGAGGTGATTGTTACATTGCATGTGTGTAATGTGCACACACATATAGCCCATAGCATGTTGCACAGTTAACCTAATGGTTGCACATCTAGTGGTTTAAATTGGTCAATGGTTTTAGAGGAGAAATATGAGCAGTCTCCTCCAGTTAAGATTTACCACCTGGAAATCCACCCAATAAAGGGTCATTGTAAGTTAGAATCAACTTGATGACAGTGGACTTTTATAGCTTCATATCAACCATTGCTATGAGATGCAAAATATTATTTGCTATATTGCTAATGATGTGTTGGGTTTGTAAAGTTAAATATCGAACTTCTTCAGGATCAGACAGGCCTTAGCCCTCAAGGTGACTTCCTTGCTTTTTCTCACTTAAGTCTGTTGCAGCAGATTTGTACCGTGCAATGTGTCATTTGATTTCCTGCCTGCTGCTTCCGTTTCCCATTGCTTTGGCTGTGACTGTGAATGCAAGCAAAGCTAAAGCTTGGACAATTTCAAATTTCCTTTCACAAATCTTCTTTGATTCTAACTTGGATATTCTAATCATCAGTGATTATCAGTCCACCTCAATGTTGCTTTTTGGTACAGTTGTGAGGAATTTTGTTTTCTTTCTGTTGAGCTGAACACTATAGTCTTTGATCTTCATAATTTGATCGTAGTTTGTTATGATCCACATAAGTAGTCCCTTTTGCATAATCAATAAAACACAAGTCACCATCTTTCTAGTATTCCTGCTGTCAATCAAGTTCTACCTTACATTAGCAATGATATCCCTCATTTCAGGTCCTCTTCTGAATCTAGGTTGAATGTCAATATACGTTAAATTATTTCATTGTTATTATGTTAAATTATTTAATAATGTTTCATTCTTTCTAAGAAAATTTTGCTTGCATGTGATATTAATGATATTGTTAAATATTTTTGTGTTCTGATTCATAACTTTGGGGATGGCACAAATGTTGAACCCTTCCAGCAGTTGGTCAGGTAAACTCTCTTACAAATTTCTTACTTCTATAAGCACTTGCAGTGTTACATCTGTTTGTGGAAACATCTGTTGCTATACTGTCAATTACTAGAGTCTTGTTTTTACCGATGCCTTCAACACAGCTCTTCTTTCAGTGCCACTGATTCTTTCATAATCACATGCCTGTCACGTTCTATTATGTTGTGTTGTGTATGTGTACCATCCAGTCAGAACCAACTTATAACTGACCCTCCAGAAAGTTTTTTAGAGGCTATAAATTTCACTGAAGGAGATTGCCCATCTTTTCTCTATGAGGCAACTGGTGGATTTGACCTGTCTAATCATAGTGCTGGGCTAAGTCCGGCTGACTTGGAGGCTCATGTGGAATGGTTCCACTCTGGAAGATGGTTTCTTGTGTTTTGATGAAGGTCACGAAAGGAAGGTTTCTGGTTGTGTTATTGGGTTGTTTCCTCCACATGTGGGTGTCAGTTCACTGGACTTTTGCTCGATTTAGCTAACAAGGACCCAAAGGTAGAGGGTCTATTTGGTTTATAGTATTTGTTGGGAGTGCCTGTCTTTAAAATAATTAATTAATAATAATTAATAATTCATTTGGGGATGAACATTCCTTAAGTAGTACAGCAGTCGTCTGCCTATTTGCTGTACTGAAGTAACTTGGAGTTGCTGTGATGCTGAACACTGTGCCACAGTTGTGTCAAATACCATAACGGTTACCCATCATGGACAGTGTTTGGAGGAGCTTCCAGATTGATTCAGGTTTGGCAGCAGGAGTGACATCCACTTCCTAAACTACATGCCCCTGGAAACTCTATGAACTTGGAGAAACAATGAGAGTTATAGAAATGATGTTAGTTATAGAACAGGGTTCAGGTCTTTTGTTCATAGGGTCACTATGGGTCATATTCAACTTAACGGCACTTAACCATTGCCAAGTGAGACTAATGTTGTTATATTTTGGAGGAACATTCTTCTAGGTTGTACATCACTATTCTGTCAATTTGCTGCACTGAAGTAATTTGGGTTTGCGGTGATACTGAACCTTGTGCCACTGGGGTGTCAAATACCATAATGGTTGCCCGAGGTGGACAGTGTTTGGTGGAGCTCCCAGTTTAAGACAGATTTGCAAGCAGGAATGGCATTCACTTCCTAAACCTCATGCCTATAGAAACCCTATAAACTTGGAGAAATGATGACAGTTATTGAAAGGCATCGGGTCTTTTGTTCATAGAGTAAGTATGAGTCGTGCTCGACCCGATGACAATCAGCAACAACAACAACTTTGGGCTTCACTGAAAAGGAGAGCGGGCAGAGAGTGTTCTGTGCAGGAGGCTCTTTGGGAATCACTACTACTCACTATGCAAAGACCAGTTGTGAAGTATATTTTTAGAATAAAATCTTCATATCACCCTCCTATTTCCTTTTATCTTATATTTATTCACAGCTCCCAATCCTACTTTATAATTTATTAATTTTTAACTATTTATTCTTTTTTAATTGTTGCACATTTTCTTCCCTCTCCATCCCCTGCCTCCATCCCACCCTACAATGCACCCCTTGTTCCAGATTGTAGTCATATATATAATGCCTAATCATACGTTCCTATTGGACCGTTCTTCTCCTCATCTGTTCTAATGCAGTGTTCATTATCTAGTCACTCTTTTCCCATTCCCTCCCATAGCCCTCCTCTGTGTGTGTCCTATTTTATAACAGCAGTTTTATGCAGTGTTTGTCCTTTTATGACTGAGATATTTCACTCAGCATACTATCCTCCAGGCTTCCCCATGTTGTGTACGTTTTACGAGTTCATTTTTTTTGGTGCTGCATAATAGTCCATTGTATAGACATACCATAGTTTTTCTATCCACTTGTTTATTGGTGGGCACTTGGCTTACTTTCATATCTTTGTTACTGTGAATAATACAGCAATAATCACGGGTATACAAACATCTGTTGGAGTCATGGCTCTGGTTTCTTTAGGGAATATTCCCAGTAGTGAAATTGCTGAGTCAATTGATAGTTCTATTTCCAACTTTTTGAGAAGGTGGCAGACCACCTTCCGTAGTGGCTATACCATTTTTACATTCCTCACAGCAATGAATAAGAGTTCCAATCTCTCTACAACCTCACCAGCATTTGTTGTTTGCTGCCCTGTTGAACCTATTGTTACTAGGGTGAGATGATAACATAGTTGTTTTATAATTTATTGGATTTTAAATGTATATGTTATTGAAAGTTTTGAGTTGGAGAACACCATACAAAGTAGTACACGAATAAAGGAGCTCTTGTGTCACAATGATTAAATGGTTTGAACCTACCAGCTACTCTGATGCCCTAAGCAGCACAGCTTATCATAGCGCTACTGGGCCATTCACGTCTCTTCTACAGGGTCTCTGTGAATTGGAATAGACTCAACAGCACACAATGACATTAGAAGGATGCTCTTTCTAAAAATAAAGTTGCTTTCTACTTGCCTTAAGATAGAGTTCTAACTTTTCATCAGAAAAAGCCAAAATAAGCATGCTTTGATTTAATACTTTTTAAAATGTCTTTGTAGGATAATAAATTGAAATAGCAATAGTAGAATGGAACAATCTGAAAATAAAGCTAAGGGTAAAAAAAAAAGTGAATTTTTAATTCCTACTATAATTTTCCAGCATACATATGCTTTTTAATTCTCTTAGATTAACAATGAAACATGTGCAACTAATTCTCTATTTATTTTCTGCAATCCAAAGTCCTCCCACCTACCATATTTTCGGGCCAACTTCTTCCTGCTACCCAGCTGAGGCCTATCCCTGCCAATTTGGAAAGCAAGCTGGGCTGATTTAGTAGCCAAGAACAGAAGGGGAGTAATTGTGAGATTTTTCTGGACTCAGAAACACCCTCTGACTACATGTATGTGGGTCTTCTTCTACACTGGTACCTAAATACTTGCCAAAATATCCTTGCTATTTAGTACTACAAACTATATTTTTAGAAAATGCACTATAGTTGTCATCAGACGTTTGTGTTTAAATCAGAAACCCTAGGTTTCAATGCTGGCGTAACTTCTTAGTTTGAAAAACTGGAGGAAATTTCTTAACCTTTTAAACCATTAGTTTTTGTAAGAGGAGGACAGCACATATCTTAGGGTTGAAAGCTGTTTTGTGAATCAGATTAGATAAAACTAAGGACGTGAAAGCACTGTGGAAACGTACAGTAATGCTCAAAAAAATTAGGATTAAAATTAAAGTAATATCTCTGCTCCAGAAACAGTTCATTTGGAACAAAAAAGAAAGATTTGTGCAAGTCTAAGATCTGAGGCACTTGGGATGTGTGAACAACACATTGAAAATGGAACCTTTAAACACCACTTTAAATTCTCGACGTAACCTTAGATTCTATGTTGAATTTTAAAACTGCCTCTGCTAGGGATCTCTGGTGACCTAGTGAGTAAATAGTTCCACTGCCAAATCAAAGGCAGGAAGTTTGAATCCAGCAGCTGTTTTGAAGGAGAAAGAGAAGCCTCCTGTGTGAATTTCAGCTGTGAATTTCAACCCACGATGTAAATTGATTCCAACTCAATAACAATGAGTTTGACTTTTCTAGCAGCAGCAGCTTTTCTAACCTTTTTACTGCCCTAACCTAGTCCTACCCCAAAGGATGTATTTCCTCTGTGGTGTAGCAGATGCCAAATGTCACAATCTTTTCCCGTCTTTCCCATTTATTGAACAGATGCTGGATGTGACAGCCTATGAAAGGTGGTCTTGACTCACAGAATTACCTATACAATATCAATAAATTTACTTTATAATGGAGCCTCTGAAAAGCAGAGAAAGCAATTCTAATAATTGGTGGTGGTGAAAAACTATGTATACAAACTTTGTAAGCAAAACAGTATAAAATAAAAATTTATAAAAAGAAAATGATTGTTGTTGGTGTCATCGAGACATGTACAACTCATTGCAACCCTATGAATGTCAGATCTGAATTCTGTCCTACCTTCACCATCCTCATCGTCCTTTTCACATTTGAGTACATTGCCACAGACACTGTATCAATTATCTAGTTGAGTGTCTTCCGCTCCTTCACTGACCCCTCCACCTTTCCAAGACGTGATAGCCCTTTCCTAACACGTCCAACATATGTTAGATGAAACTTCACCATCTCAGCCTCCAAGACACATTCAGGTGGTATTTTCTCTAAGACATAACTATTTGTCCTTTTGGAATTCCATGTGATAATCAGCACTTCTTCTCCAACACTACAATCCAAATGCATCACTTCTTCTCCTGTCATTTTATTAATTATCTAGCTGTCAGATACATAAATTACTGGAAAGACTGTGGCTTGAATCACACACACCTTAGCCTTTGAATCGACATTGTTGTTCTTCAGAACTTTGGAGAGGTCTCTGAAAGCAGATTTTCCCAATGCTATATGTCTCCCATTCTCCTGACTCCTGGCTAAAGATGTTGACTGTGGATCCTAGCAAGATGAAATCATCTATAATTCCAATCTTTTCTCCATCTGTCATGATGTTTATTAGACCAGTGGTGAGTATTTATTTATATTTTCTTTATGTCAAGATAGAATCCATATTAAAGGCTGTAGTTTTTCCTCTTCTGCAGTAAGTGTTTCAAGTCTCCTTTACTTTTTTCAAGCAAGGTTGTACCAACTCCATATCTCAAGTTGTTGAGGAGCTTTCCTCCAATCTTGATGCCACATTCTTCTTCCTGTTTAAATTATTTGATCAGTACACAGATTGAATAGGTAAGAGGACAAGAGAAAGCACTGACACCCAATTTTAAACCATGCAGTGTTCCATTGCTTAGTTTGGACAAAAACTTCTTGATCTAGATTTCATAAACGCATAGGTAAGTGTTCTGGAATCCCCATTTTTCTCAGGATTAGCCATACTTTGTTATTATCCATACAGTGAAATGCCTTTACATAGTCAATTAAACACAAATACACATTCTTCTGATATTCTCTGCTTTCAACCAAGATCCATCTGACTGACATCAGCAATCTCCCTGGTGCCAATAATGCCCAGCTTGAATTTCAGGAAATTTTCTGTCAATGCACTGTTCTCTTTTGGGTCAAATTTATAAATTGTTTGCCGGTAATATTAATGCTATTGCTCGATAGTCTGCACTTTGTTAGATCACCTTTCTTGGGAATGGAAACAAACATGAATCTCTTCACGTCATCTGGTCAGGTAACTGGCCCCCAAATTTCCTAGTACAAACTGATGAGCACGCCCGGGCTGCATCTGTTCTTCGGAACATTTCAGTTGGTATTGCCGAGATTCTGGGGCCTTCAGTGCCGCTTGAATTTCTTCTGTCATCAGCATTCACTCTTTATGATATGCTACTGCTTCAAATATTTCAGAGTTGGCCAATTATTTTTTTATTATGCCAATTATTTTATATATAGCAACTCTGTGTTTTTCTCCATCTCCTTTTGATGCTTTCTGGCATTGACTGGTGAGCATACCAGGGCTGCATCTGTTAGTTGAAACCTATTGATTGGCATTCCATCAGTTCCTGGAGCCTTCTTTTTTATTTCTAATACCTTCAGTGAAGCTTGAACTTCTTCCTTCATCATCATTAGCTGTTTATCATTTCTTTCTGAAATATTTCTATATCAACCAATTCTTTTTGGTACAGTGATTCTGTATATTCCCTCTATCTCCTTTTGATGCTTCCTGGATCATTCAAGATTTTTCCCATATTAGTTCTCAGTATTCCAGCTTGAGGCTTGAATTTAGTTTTCAGTTCTTTCCACTTGAGAATGCTGGGCAAATTCATCTCCTTTTATTTTCTCAATCCAGCTCTCTAGAGTACATCCAGTTATAAGACTATTTTGTTTTCTCCAGCTGCCTTTTGAAATCTTCTGTTCAGCTCTTTTACTTGAGCATCTCTTCCCTTTGTTTTAGCTTCTTGTCACTCTAGTACAATTTTCAAACTTTTCCAACATTAATTTTTGTGCTTTTTTTCTTCTTCCTCTTTTTAATGAACTTTTTCTCTCTTCATGGATGATATTTTCATCTGGTCTTCGAGCATTGGACTTCAATGCTTCAAACAGATTCTTGTTGTTGCTGTTGTTATTATGTGCCATCAAGTCACCTGTGACTCATAGCTGTCCTAGGTACCACAACTCTAAACCTGCTCTATCATGATCCAACCGTATTGCCTCTGACACACGTACTCCTATTTCCCCAGTCACTGACTCAATCTATCTCATCAAGGGCCTTCCCTTCCTGTGCTGTCCCTCCACCCTTTGAAGCATAAT
>NW_006399818.1:8460429-8473865 GCF_000299155.1 Elephantulus edwardii
TGATACTCATCTTCTCCAATGATTCCTTCCACAGATGTAGTCAGTCTGATTCTGAGGCAGTCCATCAGGTGAGATCTATGTGTAAAGTCACAATTTGCATTTTTGGAAAAGGTATTTGTAAAAAAAAAAGAAGAAAGAATTAATGGATGAATGAAAGGAAATGAAAAGGTATTTGTGATTAATTGATCAATGAATGTACAAAATTCAATAATTTTCTTTCTGGCCTCATTTCTGTCACCGTATCCATACTTTTTGATTACCATTCCTTCTTCACTGTTTCCAACTTTTGCATTATAGTCACCAATTATTATTACTGCATCTTGTTTGCATGTTTTGTTAATTTAAGACTGTAATATTTTGTAAATATCTATAATTTCTTCCTTTTTTGTCTTTAGCTACTGGAGCATTTATTTGAATAATAGTCACATTAACAAGTCTTCCTTCTATACATAAGAATTATATCCTATTACTCACAACATTGTACTTCAGGATAGAACTTGAAATTGTCTTTTTAACTATAAAAGCAATACCATTCTTCTTTTGATTTTGTTTGTTCGTTTTTTACTTTTCAGCATAGAATACCATGCTGTTGCTTAAATCAGAGTAACCAAAGTCATTCCATCTCATCTTACTAAAGCCTAGAATGTAGATGTCAAATGGTTCCTTTAATTTTTTTTACAACTCCAAGTTTTCCAGTTTGGAGGCTCATGTGAGAAGAGGTTGTACTCTGGAAGGTGGGTTCTCTTGTTTTCGTGAGGATCAGGTGTGGACTGTTTGGTTGTTTTATTTCATTCACAATCATGTATGAGCTGATTGCATTTCCAGATTAAGCTAACAATGAGCTGTGGGCTTGAAGCCTCTTCTTTAGACTCAACCAGTACCTGGTAGGCGGGCCTTGTATTTAAAAGCCTGTTGGGCCCTTGGGCCTGGTCTTAATTGTGTTTGGGATTAACATTCTTCTAGGTACAACACTGATGTCTCAGTTTTCTGTACTGAAATAATTTGGGTTTTCTGTAATGATGAACACTGTGCTACTGGTGAGTCAAATGCCATAATGGTTACCCATTGTGGACAGTATTTGGTGGAGCTCCCAGATTGAACCAGGCTTAGAAGCAGGAGTGACATCCACTTCCTGAACAACATGGCTCTGGAAGCTCTATGAATGTAGAGAAACAATGAAAGTTTTAGAACAGGGTTCAGGTCTTTTGTTTATAGGGCTGCTATGAGTCATGCTCAGCTTGACAGCACTTGACAACATCTGTTTTCCAGTATTCATACTTCAGACAACCCATATTCCAACTATTAAAAGATGTGTGCAGTTGTTCCTCATTTTTCTAATCTGTGTTCCTTTGCTGTTCATGTGATTTTTTTTCAGAAGCCCTCTGTTTAAGAAGTGAATAGCCAATCCTGTTTTCTAGTCTGTCTTAATCTGGAAACTCTGCAGACACGTCCACCATAGGTGAACCCTCTAGCATGTAATACATTCAGCATCATGGCAACCCACAAGTTACCTCAGTATACACTAACAAGTGCTATACTAATAAGAACAATGACAAAATGCAAGAATTTATATTGTTATTAGGTGTCTATGAGTTTCTGGCAACTCATAGCGACAGTATGTACAACAGCTCTGGACCATGCTGTATCCTGTGCCAACCTTATTGTCTCTGATACACCTACTCACATTATCCCAGTCACTGAATCAATCCATTTAACTGAGGGTCTGCCCCTCTTGTGCTGTCCCTCCACCCTCCCAAACATGATGTCCCTATCCAAGGTGTGGTCCCTCCTTGCAACATGCACAAAGTATGTCAGACAAAACTTCAGAATCCTTGCCTCCAAGGAGCAACCCTCGCTAGGATGAACCTGTTTGTTCTCCTGGCAGTGCATGGTATATTCAATACTTCTCTCCATACCACAACTCAAAGGCATCAATTCTCCTTCTATCATCCCTAATCATTGTCCAGATCTCTGACGCATAGCAAGTAATTGCAAAGACTATGGTTTGGATCAAGCGCATCTTAGTCTCCAGATTGACATCATTGCTTTTCAAACTCTGGAGAGGTCTCTGACGGAAGACTTTCCCCAATGCAATTTGTCTTCTCAAAGTTAGCCACAGTTTGTTTTGATCCACACAATCAAATGTCTTTGATAGTCAATGAAACACAGATAGATATTCCTCTGGTACTCTCTGCTTTCAGCCAAGGTCGATCTAACATTAGCTATAATAGATATGTAAGCTATAAATTAGCAGTATGAAGATCATTCCTCCAATTCAACAAACTGACAGATGAATGCAAGAGCCTCTAATAGCAAATCAGTCATACAACTATCATATTTTTACTCTAGGATATTTTAAATTAAAAAAACAAACACAACCACCTTGTACTTCCTATTGGGACACACAAAATCTTGTAATAAAGTGATTGAAAATGCTGTGTTATGTTGTTGTTGTTGTTGCCTTTGAGAAACCAGTGGTAATAAACAAGAAGTTGTATATCCTTTCAATATCCATAATATCCAAGTGATATCATTCAGTCAGTTCCTGAAAATTTTCTCTAAGGGGAAATTCTGAATATTTAAGTATTCTAGTACTTGGCATTGATTTTATTAAAAATTTTGTTTCTAGGGAGCTCTGGTGGCCTAGTGGCAAGACGCTGCACTGCAATCCCAGAGGTACGCAGTTCAAATCCACCAGATGCTCTGCTGGAGAAGGAGAGGGCGATCTCCTCCTGTACCAGTCAGATCTGATTTGACGGTACACGTAAAAATAACACAATAAAATTTTAAAAATATATTTTTGTTTCTAATCTACAAACTTTTATAGTTATTGCTTGACTATAAACCCAAGGTGTGTAAAAGTGTGTATACATATGTTTTCGACATAGATAGTGAAAATGTAAAAATCAGAAACTGACATTATTAAGATGTACGACTGGCATAGTGATTAAGCAGTGGGATCTCAATTGAGAAGTTGACTATTCAAAACCTTCCAGTGGCTCCATGGAAGAAAAAGTCCTGGAGATCTTTCAAAAATATTACATCCTGCAAAAGCCTATCAGGCAATTCTACTCTGTCAGGTGGAGTCACTGTGAGTTGACATCAACTCAACGGCACCTAACAACACATCAACCAACATTATTAGCATAGATAATATATTTAAAGGTGATTTTATTCCCCCCTCCCAGTACTTTTTGCAGGGATGAGGGACAACTTAGGTAGAAAATTTAAAAAAAAAAAAAAAAAACCACATAAAGGTCTCTTGAATATTCTCAATCATTGAAGTATTCTTCTTAAAATTGGGGGCTCAGTTTTAAAGTGATTTTCAGCAACTGTAGAGTGTCCATTTAATAAGTAGCATACTATGTACTAATGGAAAGATATAGGTATAACTTGACCCAAGTAAATTTGACTTAAAAAGCAAGGAAATCATTTACAGAATCTGCAACCTGAAACAAGTATATGGCTTGTTTGCTTTGTGGCTGAATTGCATTGTTTCAGATGAATCAACACACAAAATAGATCATTGCCACATAGCTCACTAAGAAAGATGTTGTAAATATCCAGAGTCAAGAAAGAACAGCAAAAATTAAGTGCTGGTATCTGCATTCGATTTTTAGGTCTATGGTTGCAAATTACCCAAAAGGGGGAGCTTAAAACAACAGACGTTTATTCTCACACAGTTATAAAGACCAAGAGTATAGACTTGAGATGTCACCTGGGTCTTTCAGTCTCTAATGACTTGAGGGAGATCTTTTCTTATGTCTTCTTTCTGCTGATAATCCCAGGTATTCCCCAGCTTGTAGCAACGTAAACCCAATCACTGTTTTCACATGACCATCTTCCCTGTGTATATGTGTGTGTCTGTATCTCGGTGTGTTTCTCGGTGTGATGAGTATACCAATCACACTGGATTAGAACCATCTTACTCCACTATCACTTCATGGTAACTAATTATATTTGCAAAGATCCAATATCGAAATAAGATCACAGTTATTGAAGACTAGGACTAGAACGTATATTTTTGGGTCACACAATTCAACACATAAAAGTAACCTATAGTTACGCAGGCAGCATAGAGGGAATTTTTAATGAGTCCTGGGGATGAGGGAAGGTAAGAAGAACAAAATACTGAGTCATTCAAGTTGCCAAGTTAAGGTAAGGGCTTTGTGGACTACCTTTTTTCACATTGATCAGTGAGTGACCTGAAAGAAAACAGCACCATAATAACAAGTTCTACACAAAAGTTTAAAATGTATTCTGTAGAAATAACTTTCCTCCCTAGATATCACACCACTTACAGGAATGTGGCAACATAATACTTTTTCATAATCTTCCTCTACATTCCTTTTTTGCCCTCACTATCAGTATTCCCCTCCTCTAAAAGGAAAAAAGCAATTAGTCTATTGGTCAAGGAAGGTATTTGAGAAAGCTCAAGAGCTCAAATATTAGGCCTTTAGGAAGAAAATGAGGCTCTTCAAATATGTGATAGGTAGGAAAATAAGTGTGCCTTATTTTGACACTCCATAGTATATAAAAATAGCCTGCTTTCTATCCTTGACATTGGTATGCGGAAAAAGAAAAGTTACAGGAAAACAAGAACATGATAATAGAGGTCACTTAACATCCACCCAGCTTAACCACTAGTACTGAGAATTGAGGTCATCTTTGTCAACATGACTTTTCTGTTTGCTCTAAAAGATTGTTTTCCTCCAGGAAGAGAAGTCTACGATCCAGTTAATTATTTCTCTGTTTCCTTAAAAAATTCCTTTTGTTATAGTTGAGTCCCATTGAGTCATATCTGACTTAAAGTGAAACTACGTACAGCAGGCTGAGGCCCGGTCAGTGCTGCTCATCACCTTGCTATGCGAAAGCCCATTGTTGCAGTCATTGTATCAACCCATCTCATTGGAAGTCTTCTCTATCTGACCTTCTACTTTTACAAGGACTTGTCTCTCCTGATAATGATGAAGGCTAACCACCCTTTATTCTAAATACCACTGTGGCACCAAGACAGATTTGTTTGTTCTTTTGGCAGTCTGTGGTATATTCATCACTTTTCATCAGCATCACAATTCAAAGCCGTGGTTCTTCTCTCTTATTCATTGTCCAGCTATCAGGTGCATAGGAAGCATTGAAAAAATCCTGGTTGGATTAGGTCCACTTGGGTCTTTAAACTGACATCTTTGCTCTTTAGCACTTTAGAGAGGTTCTTGACAGCAGATTTGTCCAATGTGATGTCTTTTGATTACTTGGCTGCTGCTTCCCGGGTATTGATTGCGAAAGCAAGTGAAATTAAATTCTTGACAGCTTCAATTCTCCCTCTGTTTATCATAATGTTGCTTACTGGACAATTGATGAATTGTTATTTTCTTTAGGTGGCGTTTAATCTAGACTGATGGCTATAGTCTTTGATCCTCGACACTTTTAGCTGGCTAGGTTGTGTCATCTGCATATTGAAGGGTGTTCATAAGTCTTCCTCCCCAATTATCACATTCTACTTCATATAATCCAGCATGTCAGATTATTGGCTCATCATTCTGATCTAGGAAACCGTTAGTAGGTACTATTGAGGGGACTAGAAGTCATAACAACTCTGTGAACAAGAGATCCAAACTTTGTCCTATCCTTCCCCATCATCACAATCTAGGGAGCTTGTTGTGGTTGTTGTTATTATTAAGTGTCATCTAGTAGAGTATGACTCATAGTGACTCTATGATCAACACAGGGGAGAAACCTGTCCTAACTTGTGCCATCCACATCCATTTCTTCTCTGAGACGAGCCCATCGCTGCAATAACTTTGTCTAACCATCTTGTTGAGAGTGTCTCCTTCTCTTTCACTGAGCCTCCCTCCACCTTTCCAAACATGATGTCCCTTTCCAAGGAAAAGCCTCTCCAAACAACGTGCCCAAAGTATGTGAAGCAAAGCTTCTCTCCCTTGCCTTTAAGGAGCACTCTGGTTGACCTTTTTTTTTTTTAATTTTGTGTGCGTGTACCGTCAAATCAAATCTGACTGGTACAGGAGGATATTGCGCCTCCTTCTCTGGCAGAGCATCTGGTGGATTCGAACCGTGTTCCTCTGGGATTACAGTGCAGCTTCTTGCCACTAGGCCACCAGAGCTCACCTGAACTTTTTGTAAGCAGTTACAAAAAGAAAGGTCAAAAGAAAATGCTTTTATGGTGTAAGGAATTAAGAAAATAAGGAGAAACGTACAAAGAACCAATTTGTGTATTCTAGGGAATTAGGAAGATAAGAAGGAAAAATCAAAGGAACCTTCTTGCACACACTCACACATTCTAACATATGTATACTTACTGACACAAATCTAGTTAAGTATTGTTAAAAAAAAAAATTATGGGAAAGAGAAATGGTCTGACATTGGAAGGGTATATTGTCTTAACATCTGAAAAGAGCATATTGTTTTTAGGTACCATAGTAGAAGATGACTGTAGTGACTCTATGAACAACAGATATAAACACTGTCCTATCCTGTGCCATACTCACGATCTGACACATTTGAACCTGTTGTTGCAGTCACTGCATTCACCTGGTTAAAGATCTGCCTCTTCTTCAACATCCCTCCACCTTTCCAAGTATGATGTCTCTCTCCAAAGAATTGCCTCTCCTAACAATATTCCTGAAGTATGTGAGACGAAGCTTTATCATCTTTGTCTTCCAGAAGCACTCTGGCTACACTTTCTCCAAGATCTAGCTCTTGGCAGCCATGCGATACTCAGTACTTTTCTTCAATACTGTAGTTCAAAGACATCAATTCTTCTGTCAAAAACAGCATAGGACTAAATTTTGAGGGTTGTTTTGGTGTTCTTTTTTTTTTCCAGAAGACAAATAGGATGGATGAAATTTGGTCTCATACATGCACAGCAAGGAGTTACCTGACCAAGCATGACCTAAACTAGTGATTCAAAGAAAGGAGCAAGATTTGAACCAGAGACTAGAGCGGCCATGCAAATGTACCAATACCTCCTAATGAGTCATGTCACCATCTCCCAGATTCCCCTGCACCTGGGTCCATCTTGAGGTTGTATGCACGCACAGAGGAGGAAGGAAAGTTGCAGCCATCCTACCAAAGCTGGGCAAACACCCTACCTCTCTTTACTCCTGAAAAGCTCTCCTTCCCTTGAGAAAGAGTCCTAGAAAAGCTCTGAGAATTGTTGCTCAGAGAAACATACTCACGTTCCTCCCAGACCCTACATGTCCTTCTGCCCCTGCAGAGTGTTCATATTCTTGAATAAAACTCTATCTCTTCACCCCATACTGGGCTTTCCTATTTTCTAGTCTATGTCTTTCCTTCTTGAAAGTGATCACACTTTCTAGTAATTATTTAGACCTGGCAACAATAACATTGTTATTGTTGCACCTGGCAATAGTAACATTTGAATAAATATGGAGAAAGGACAGAACCCTAGCCTTTTCTTTCTTTTAAACCATGCAATATCCCCTTGTTCTGTTTGAACACAGGTCCCATGTGAGCACAATTAAGTATTCTGAAATTCCCATTCTTTACTATGTTATCCGTTATTGCTATGGCTCACATAGTTGAATGCCTTTACATAGTCCATAAAAACACAGTCAAACATCTTTCTGGTATTCTGTGCTTTGAGCCAAGCCCTCCACATTCTCTTCTGAATCCAGACTGAATTTCTTGTCATTACCTGTTGATGTACTGCTACAACTGCTTTTTAATTATCTCCAAGATTTTACTTGTGTGGGATATTAATTCAATTTTGCATTCAATAATCCCCACAGCCTGTTGGATCACCTTTCTTTGGAATGGGCACAAATATGGATCTCTTCCAGTTGGCCAGGTGACTATCTCCCAATGCCTTGGCATAAATGAGTGAGTACCCGCAAGTTAGTAAGCAGTTTCGCAGAGAACATTTTGCTAAGGGCATTGAGCTCTTTTAGAGCATTATCTGTATTCAGACAGCTTTCCGAAGTGAGAACTCCAGGATCTGTTTGAAAAGAACAAAACAGGAGGGGGGCATGTTCTTAGTCCTGTGTTCCTCCAACTACCAGGAAATCTGAACATGTCTAATGCGCTCTCCTAACCAATTAACATAGCAAATTACTTCCAGAATCTCTTTTGGATGACCTCTCTGTGGAGTACCTTCCTAATAAGTTCCCACTGACAGTACCCAACTTGAATTGTATCTACTTTAAATAAACATGGGAGTAGGTGTGTCAGAGACAATGAGGTTGGCTTAAGATAGAGCAGGGTTTAGAATTGTACATAAGATTGTATGACTCACAAGCGACTCGATGACACATAACAATAATAGACACATAACAACAATAATAACTTAATATATTTCTAAGCAGTGGTGTTTTTCTTTGACATAGGGCCAACAACTAGCTTATCAGAGAGTCATTTCCAGTTTCTCACCTCATTGTGTCCACAAATCTTCAGGCTGTCTTATTTTGTCCCTTTCCAAGCAGATCTTGACAATGAAAAACCTACTGTAAACAACTTGAGTCCAGCTCCTAAATCTTTATCATTAACCAGCCTGATCTTGTCCTTCTGACATAGTACAGTCTATTAAAGAAGGAGGGAACGCTGGTGGGTTAGTGGTTGGTTAGAGAGGTCCATTGCCAACCCCAAAGTGGATGATTTCAATTCACCAGCGCTCTGAGGGGGAAAGGTGACCAATGTCTTCCTGTGTTATTTGTAGCTTCTGTAAACCAGACTCCATGTCAATGAGTTGTTGTTTTGTTAGAAGGGTAATAAACAGTTAACTAAGCTTAACTTTGCTTATTCAGTGAGTTATTCTGGTGGTTTTCTGGAGACTCTAGCAGTGGACACTACATAGAGCATTGACTTTCTAATGTTTTGGTGGCCATGACCTCCTCTTGTGCAAGATTTATTGCCTCTGAAAACCTGCTAGTAGGTCAGCTATGAGTCAGTTCACACTCAAAGGCATGCAACAACATGACCCATAGCTCAGCAACAGCTCAATCATTTGTGAGGCTGTAAATTTCATATGAGTAGATTGCCTATCAGGAGCAAGTGCAGAGACAAATTTAACCCATTAATGGCAGATTGCAAGCCCGTAGACCCTCAGTATCTGTGTAAATGGCACAGGACCATTGGGAAAAACAAAAGTTCAGGAAAAAAGAAATCTTTCTACAAGCTATACACACTGATATTTCCTATTCTATTTCATTTTTAATGCTGATATTGAATATTAAATAGATTTTGCATCTTAACATCAAGGAGACAAAGGTAATTACCACTGGGCCAGTGGGCAGCATTACGATAGATGGAGAAAGGACTGGAACTGTTAATGATTTTGTCTTACTAGGATCCACAATCAACTGCCCCTGGTACCAGCAGTTAGAAGGTAAGGAGACATAGTGCCTTTGGACAAGTCTGCTATCACGGATCTTTCCAAAATACTGAAGAGCAGTCATGTTAGTTTGAAGACTAAGATGTTCCTGACTCAGGCCATGGTCTTTTAAATTACTTGCTATGCATCTGAGAACTGGATGATGAGTAAAGATAACAGAAGAATTGATGCTTTGTGCAACAATGAAAGACTTTTTTTACAAAGAGAAAAGCAAATTTTGGCATGGGTCGGGAGGAAAATGTGCAACAATGAATGAATGGAAATCCATGTTCTCTATAAACTTTCATTAAAATCTCAATTAAAATTAAAAAAAGGCCAAAAAAAACCCCAAAACCCGAAACCAAAACAAAAAAAGTATTGATACCTTTGAGCTGTGGTGTTGGAGAAAAGTACTGAATGCCCCAGGGACTGCCAAAAGAACAAACAAGTATGTCTTGGAAAAGGTGAAGCCAGAGACCTCCTGGAGGCAACAATGATGAAGCTTTGTCTCACATACTTTGGACATGTTGCTAGGAGAGGTTAGTCCTGGGAAAAGGATACCACACTTGGAAGAGCTGAGAGAGGAATACCTCCATTGAGACAAATTGACACAGTGAGCACAGTAATAGGTTCAAGCTTATCAGAAAGTCACTGTGAGTTGTATTTGACTCAACGGCACCTAACAACAATAACATGTCAGAAGGAAGCTTTGTGGCCTAGTGGTAAAGAGGTGTGCCATCAACTGAAGAACAGGCAGTTTCAAGCCCATTAGTTGCTGCTCCAAAGGAGAAAATGGGCAATCTCCTGTGCGGTTCACATAGCCTCTGCAAACCCACTGGAGCACCAACCATGAGTCAATTCCGACTCAGTAGTTAGTACATAACAATATGAATAACAACAGCAATGTGTCAGAATTCACATTTTATTCGTGTTCAAATGACTTTATTGAGGTGTGGTTTCTACAGACTTCTAATGATTCACACTTTAAAGAACACTTTGTAGTAATGATGTGTTAGGAGCTAGAGTCTTGAGCCTTGAAACCTAGGCTAAGCCCAGGTAAAACAACAGCAACATTGTAGTACAGAAGAGTTCCATGAGCGACATTTTCCTATTAAAATCACAGAGAGACAAGACCCTAGAGAAGAAAGGACTGCCTCATTTGTCTAAAGTTAAGTAAATGGGATCTTACACCTCACCCAAAATTGCCTGCTTCTCTTTGCTCAGCATGGTGGGACAGGTATTGTAGAATGCCTCTTTACACACAGTTTTTATTGTTGTGAGATGCCATCGGGTTGACTATGGCTCATAGCAGCCATATGAACAATAGACCCGAACCTTGTCCCATCCTTTACTCTCCTCAGCATCTCTACCATTTGTAAACCCGTTGTTACAGTCACTGGGTCAATTCTTCTTGTGAAGGATCTTCTTCCCTCACACAAGCCTAATGCCTTTTTTCCAAAACCTGACTCCTCCTGGCAACATGCCAAAATATGTGAGCCTAAGTTTCACCATCCTTGACACTAAGAAGCACCCTTGATTACCCTTCCTCCAAGATCGACCTATTAGTTCTTTTTAAAATCCATAGAGTAAGGATTCCGTATTCTTCTCCAACACCACAAGTCAAAGGTACCCATTCTTCTTTGATCTTCCTTATTCATTGTTCAACTTTCAGATGCTTAGAAAACAACTGAAAATAACATCACTTGGATCAGGCACAATTTCTTTATTATTATTATTATTAATCTTAATGACCATTTACAGAGATTTTGGATTTCCATTCGTTCATTGATGCACTTTTCTCCCCGCCCACCCCCCCACCGCCAGTTCGCTCTTCTCTTTGAAAAGTAAAAGAAAAATTCCTTCATTGATATACAATCGCCCTGTACCCGCCTCACCCCCACCCTGAGTATACTCTACTCTGCAAGATGAGGCACAATTTAAACTGGCACTTCTGCTCTTTAGACTTTGGAGATGTCCTTGACAGCAAATTTCCCCAAAGCAATACATAGAGGTGGATATTCAAACGGAATTAGTTCCCTGAACAGATAATCAAGGACCAGACATGCCAAAAGAATAGACATCAAAAATCAAGTTACTACTTGTACAATCTTTGTATAAACCTTTTGATCCTCGTGTGTCAGGGATCTAGAAAGATTACATCAAACCAAGACCAGGGGAATGTGTACCTGACTGAAGTTTTTTTGTTTTTTTTTAAATTAATTTTAATGAACATTTACAGAGACTTTGGATTTCCATTCATTCACTGTTTCCTTTTTCTCCCTGCCCACCCCTCCCCACCCCCAGTTCACTCTTCTCTTTGAAAAGTAAAGGAAAAATTTTTTCATTATTATGCAATTCCCCCCTCCTCCCAGAGTCCACTCCACTATGCAGCCTTCATTCTGATCTCCTGTCATGACAATAATACCTAACTGAGTAAAGTTTTAAGTATTCTACTGTTGGTCATCATGATCTATTGTTTTGTTTTTTAGGGGACCATACGGCTGCCTTTCAGCTGTGTTGCCTTTGAACTGTTGACTCCAACTGTGGTTGGGGCAGAGTACTGGACATCCCATGGACGGCCAAAAGAACAAACAGAGTGTCTTGGAGAAGGTGCAGCCACTGTGCTCCTTGGAAGCAATGATAATGATGCTTCATCTCACATACTTGGGCATGTTGTTAGGATGGGCTATTTCTTAAAGAGGGGCATCCTGTTTGGGAAGGTGGAAGGACTGTAAAAGAGAAGCAAACAAACATTCAACCAGGTACACTGACACCATGACAGCAGCAATAAGCTTGAATATGTCATAGATTGTGGGGATGACACAGGATGGGATAGGACTCAGATCTGTTGTTCATAGGATCTCCATGAATCATACTCAACTTGACAATACATAATAACCACATACTGCTGAATTAAATAGAGTTATAGAGGGAAGTCTTAGTCTGGAAGTGCCTGTGAAACCTGTTAAAACTGCACAACATTTGGGATCTGTCTCTTTAATTTAAGGATCTAACAGGTGTTCATAAAACCCTGGTGGTGTAATTGGTCAAGGGCTGGACTTTTAGCTGAGAAGCTGGTGATTGGGACCCATCAGTTACTCCATGGGAGAAAAAAGAGGCAGTAAGTAAATCCTGTTAAGATTTGCAACTCAGAAATCCCATGAGTTGGAATTAAACGCATGGCAGTGGTGTGGTTTCTGTTTAAAACATATATAGCAGCCCTGATGTTGCAGTGGGTTCAGTGTTTGCACTGCTAACTCAAAGGGCAGCAGTTTGAACCAGCCAGTCACTTTTCAGAAGGAAGACAGACAATCTGCTCCCATTTAGATGCACAGCTTTGGAAACTGGATGGAGCAGTTGTCCTTTGTCCTACAGCATAACTATAAGTCAGGAGCAATTCAGTAGCAATGTGTTTGGTTTAATAGATGTGTAGTGAGCACTGCTGGCCTAGTGGGAAGAAGCTGAGCTGCAATCTCAAAGGAGCGTTGTTTGAATCCACCAGCTGCTCCACGAGACAAAGATGGGCAATCTACTCCTGTGCAATTAAACTACCTCTGAAAATCCACTGGAGCATCAGCTAAGGGTTGGTTCTGACTTGACAGCACACAATAAGAACAAGTGCTGCCTTCTTGGTGGTTTCAATGTACACATCTCTGAAAATAAAAAAAGGAGCCCTGGTGGCTTGGTCCATTGCATGTTACACTGCTAGCGAAAATGTTACATGTCACAGGCAGTGTGAAGCCACCAGTGTCCCAGCTGGAGAAAGATGAGTGATCTCTCTCCTGTTGAGATTTACAGCTTCAAAAACCCAATGAAGGGTCACTGTGAGTCAACGAAGTTAACAGCAGTGAGATTGAGTTTTTATAACCAATGGAGTATCTTTATGTTATTATTGTTGTTGTTGTTGTTAAGTATCTATACAAATTGACCCAATTTTTAAATTTAGTTGTGTATCAGTTGTGATGATAATGAAATGGAAAAAATGATGGAAAACAACTGTTGTTGTTGTTATGTGTCGTCGAGTCGTTTGCAACTCATAGCAACCCTATGTACAACAGCCCTAAACCCTGCTCTATCCTGTGCCAATCGC
>NW_006399818.1:8474920-8488537 GCF_000299155.1 Elephantulus edwardii
GTCCATGGTACATTCAATACTCTTCTCCAGCACCACAGCTCAAAGGCATCAATTCTCCTATCCTTCCTAGTCATTGTCCAACTCTCTGATGCATAACAAGTGATTGCAAAGACCAAGGCCTGTATCAGGCACACCTTAGATGCACATTTATTATTTTAATGCATTTTTATCCCCGGTGTAAACTATTCTATTCCTTTGAAGTAATTATGTACTATGTTGTTCACAGTGATTTGCTCTGTTGTTTTAAGTTGTAAACATTCTTAATATGATCTAGATAAATACTTTGTCAGATGTAGTTGTTCATATTTTCTCTCAAGCTGTGACTTGTCTGTTCATTTTCTAATGATTTAAATGAGCAAAAGAGTTTTCTTTTTTAAGTCCATGTATCGGTTGTGTCATTTATGGTTGATATGTTTAGTGTCTTAATCTTTGTCTATTCAAAGGTCACAAAAGTTTTCTCCTATGCTTTGTTTTAGAAGATGAATGTGCTTTCTTTTCCATGAAAAAAATCAATTGGCTGTTGTGTATGTGGGTTCATTTCTGAATTCTCAATTCTGTCTCATTGATTTATATGTCTGTCCTTGTGAATACTTTCATTTTTATCCTTGAGAACAGGATAACATTTAGAGAAACATAAGTACACTCAATACTTTTCATTAAAGCACACAATTTATCAAGATGTAAATGTAATAATAGGCAAACAAGGATGATTAACCTTTCTAAAATCCATACGCTTTTCTGCACAGTTTAAAAAAGAAAGGGTAATTAGATCATTTGGATTTTTTATTAGATCTGGAAAAATTATAAGGGAAAGGCCTATTGCTTAAGGAAATAAACTGGAATTGCAGAAGCATTATTCCTTGTACTCCTGCAATGAATAATTTCAAATTTAAGAGGGTTAAGTAAACATGATAATGAGACAACCAAAGCATAATAAGAACATGCCTAGGTCTGTTAAACTGGTTGATGTTTTCGGCCACAGCTGAATTCTAGCCACAGGATAAAAGGTAAAAAAAAAATACTAAGTAATGCATCCATGAAGTCATTACCAGTAATTTTGAGAAATTGAGAAGAACTCGAGTTGCTAGAGACTGAAGATGCACAGATGTTTTCATTTTCAAACATTAAAAAAATTATTCCAGAAAACAAATGCTAATAAAGATATTGAAGCCTGGCAAAATGATGGAACAGATGAAGCATATAGTTTATCAACACCTTTTCAAGTGATCATTGGAAGATAAGACTGTTTCTTCACCAAATAAAATTGCTTAAATTATACTCCTGAAAATGACTGGCATAGATCTAAATTATTGTAAGTTCACAGTAAATAGCTTTTTAAGAAAATAAATAAACTTCAAAACTTCAGTCTCTGACAAATCATACACAGCAAGCAAGGGAAGGATATGAAGTAAAAAAATAAGAGACTAAACAAAATATTGTCAATATTATGCATTTAGTTCTATGCTCAAAGAGCACTTGTAGCCTAGTGGGTAAGTAGGTGTGCTGCCAGCCCAAAAGCAGGCAGTTCAAATCCACTAGTCATTCCTAGGGAGAAAGATGGAAAGTCTCCTCTCATGTAACTCACAGCCTCTGAAAACTCACTGGTGAGGCAGCTGTTGTTTTGTTGTTGTTATGTGCCGTCAAGTCGCTTGTGACTCATAGCGACCATATGTACAACAGCTCTCAACTCTGCTCTGTCCTGTGCCAATCTCATTGCCTCCGACACACTCATCCCGATTGCTCCAGTCACCGAATCAATCCATCTCCCACAGAGCCTTCCCCTCCTGTGCCTGCCCTCCACTCTCCCAAGCATGATGTCCCTCTCCAAGGACCGGTCTCTCCTTACAACTTGACCAAAGTATGTCAGACGAAGCCCCAGAATCCTTGCCTCCAAGGAGCAGCCCGGTTTAACCCTCTCCAGGATGAATCTGTTTGTTCTCTTAGCAGTCCATGGTACCTTCAGCACTCTTCTCCAACACCAAAGCTCAAAAGCATCAATTCTCCTTCTATCCTCCTTGGTCATTGTCCAGCTCTCTGATGCATAACAAGTGATTGCAAAGACCATTGCCTGTACCAGACACCCCTTTGTCTCCAGAGACACACCGTTGCTTTTGAGTACTTTAGAGAGGTCCCTAACAGCTGACTTTCCCATGGCAATACATCTTTTAATTTCCTGGCTGCTAGTACCAAGAGTGTTGATTGTGGAGCCAAGCAAACTAAAGCTGTGAACAATCTCAATCTCTTCAACATCCATTCTGATGATGCCAATTGGTCCAGTGGTGAGAATCTTTGTCTTCTTGACATTGAGTCTCAATCCATATTGAAGGCTGCAGTCCCTGACCCTCAGCAGCAAGTGCTTCAGATACTCCTCAGTTTCAGCAAGCAGGGTAGTGTCATATGCATAACGCAGATTGTTTATGGATCTTCCACCAACCTGATTCTAATTATATTTTGCAATGTGGTTGACGATGATTTGTTTGTTTAGTTCTATGTAAAACTTTTTCAGCAGAGTAAAAAGAAAACCTACTGATTGTGGAAAATACATTTGGCAATACCATATTAAACAAGGGCCTCATATCAATAGTTTACAGAATCCTACAGGGCCTCCACAAGAAAAAGACTGGTAACACAATTACAAAATGGGTAAAAGATATGGAAAGACTTTTCACAGAGGAAGATGTTCAGATGGCCAATAGAGACATGAAGAAATGCTCAAAATCACCGGCAGTAAGAGAGATGCAAATCAAAGCCACAATGAGATACAATCTCACTCCAGTAGCAGTGGCAAAGTTTAACAGGACAGCAAGGAATAAATGTTGGAAAGGATGTGATGAAATAGGAACTCTCATACACTGTTGGCAGGATTAGAAACTGGTACAACCACTCTAGAAGGCTCTCTAGTGTTTCCTTAGAAATTTGAACATAGAAATTCTATATGAACCAGCTATTCCACTGCTTGGAATACACCCAGAGAGAATAAGAGCCAAGGCACAAACAGAGACTTATACACCAATGCTCATAGTAGGGTTACTCACCACTGCAAGAACATGGAAACAGCTCAAATGTCCAACCACAATATAATGGCTTGAGAAACTATGGTACATTCACACAATGGAATTCTATGCAGCATGCAGGAGTGAAGATTTTGTAAATCACTACCTAACTTGAGAGGGACTGGAGAGCATTATGCTGAGTGAACTAACTGAATCCCATAAGAAAAAATACTGTATAAAACCATTATTGTAGAATGAGTATGAGATCTAAGGTGGGAAGGGTGGAAGAAGAGGAGTAAGGATGAGCGGGGCTGGGGTGGGGTGTGCGTAAGGGTAGTCATAGGATCACATAATTTTATGGTTGGGGGTTGTAGGAAATGGGAAAGATCCAATGTAAAAACAATGTATAAGAACATTTTAAACAAATCAGGTTTTTTTTAAAAAAAGACAGAAAATATTGATGAAAAGGACTAATTTCTAACGGTCTAAGTTGATGCCTTTCCTCTGCATGGCAGTGATAGCGACACCAAGTATTATTAACTGAGAAATACCCAACTGGAGGTTGAGTATATGCATTTGGAGTTCAGGGATGGAAATGTGAATTCTCAGTCAGTCAGTGTATGCATGGAAAATCCATGAGACCAGCTGAGGTTATCTGGGAAGTGACATAGAGAAGTGATCCAAAGACTAAGTCACGGAACTTTCAAGGTTGTAAGGAAGATTCATTTAAAAAGATTGAGTATGGAGATAGTTCATGAGGATATGGGAAAACACACAAAAGAGTGACTAGGGGCAGTGTTTCAAGAAAAAGGGGAAAGGGGAATGACCAGAATAGCAGAGGATAGTGAACAGATGGGGGAGTGAAGGAATAGGAAAGATGCAGTGGGTACTTGAGGAGATAGGATGTGATAACAGGCATAGAAAATACCATGTGTATTAACCTTCAAGAGAATGGGAATCTCAGAACACTTGATTGTGCTTATGTGAAACCTATACTTGGACCAGGAAGCAATCCTAAGAAAAGAGCAGGGAAACAGAGCATGATTCAAAATCAAGAAGGGAGTGCATCAAGGATGCATTCTGTCTCCATACTTTCTCAAATCTATATGCAGAACAGATCATCCAGGAGGCTGGGCTCTGTGAGGGGAAATATGGCATCAGGAGTGGAGGAAGACTCATCAGCAACCTACGGTATGCAGATGACACAACCTTCCTCGCTGAAACTGAGAAGGACCTGAAGTGCTTGCTGCAGAAGGTCAAGGACCTACAGTCTTCAATATGGATTGAAGCTCAACATCAAAAAGACAAACATTCTCACTCTGGGCCAATTAGCAGCACCATGATGAATGGAGAAGAGATTAAGGTGGTTGACAGTTACAGATTGCTCAGTGCCACAAACAATACTCTTGACACCAGTAGTCAGGAAATCAAAAGATGAATTGCACTAGGTAAATCTGCTGTCAAGGACCTTTCCAGAGTACTGAGAAGCAATGACATCAGTCTAGAGACTAAGGTATGCCTGATCTAGGTCTTTGTAATTAGTTGTTATGCATCAGAGAGATAGACAACTACTAAAGATGACAGAAGAATTGATGCCTTTGAGATGCGGTACTGGAGAAGCATCTTGAACATACCATGGACTGACAATAAAACAAATAGGTCTGTCTTAGAGAGGGTGAAACAAAGTTTCTCCTTAGAGTCTAGGATTTTGAAGCTCCGTCTCACATACTTTGGACTTGTGGCCAGGAGGGACCAATCCTTAGAGAAGGACATCATGCTCAGAAGGGTGGATAGATAGCACAGGAGAGGAAGACTGCTGGGGTAACGTGGGTAGGTGTGTAGGAGTTAGTGAGACTGGCTCGGGACAGGGCAGGCTTCAGAATGGTGTACAAAGAGTCTCTATGAGTCGCAGGCAACTTCACAGCACACAACAACAACACGAATGATTGTATAAAACACAATGTATGTGAATGACAAACAACATATATGAATGTATGCAAACTGAAATACACACACATATAAATATATATAGATATAAAGAGAAAGGTATCTCTGACCATGTCAAATCCTGCTGAGGAGTCAGAAATGGAGACAAAGTAGAGCTTGGCCACCTTAATAAGCAGTTTCAATAGAGTGATAGCACAAAAGACTAAGGAAATAGAGCTCATTCAAGATAAAAATGGGACAAGATCAAAGTGAGATATACAATACTTTGGAAATTTTTTACTATGAAGTGAAGTCAAATATTGAGTAGAAGATGAGGGGGAGTGTGTGGTACATTGCATTTGTTTGGGTTGGTTTGTTTTGTTGTTTTCTTTGAGGAATAAGAGATTTTACAATGTGGTTGTAAATTATTGAGAATAATTCCATGGCAAAGAGAAAAATTGATAGTGTGGGAGGGAAAGAAAGGTAACAATTTCAAAAAAATTCTTATATGGTTGGAAAAGTATAATATTTAATGTGTAGGTGGAGAGCTCTAGTGGCCTAGAGGGTAAGGAATTTCACTGGAAACCCAAAGGCAGGTAGTTCCAAACCACCAATTTCTCTGAAGGATAAAGATGGATAGTCTCTTTCAATGCTGTTTACAGCTTTTTAAACACACACTGAAGGATCAGCTATGAGTTGGTTCCAACTTGATGGGGAGAGAGGGAGGGAGGGAGGGAGGGAGAGAGAGAGAGAGAGAGAGAGAGAGAGAAGGAGAAGAAGAAGAAGGAGGAGGAGGAGGAGGAGAGGGGGAGAAAGGGAGGAGGGGAGAGAGGAAGATGTGTGGCCTGAGATTACAGTACACTCCCTTGCAAGGCAGTGTATATGGGCACAGATATTATCATATTTGTATTAGGGGGTGTTGTGAGTTTATTTTCCTAGGAAGGAAGCTGACATAGGGGGACCCTAAATTTATTTGAAAGTACTTTTGTGAAAGAAAGAGATTGGGCCCAGGGAACTATGAGACTCTTAGATAGGATGTTGTAATGCTAACCTAGTAAGTCTCAGCCAGGCCAGCTCCGGTATCCACACTGCCTTTGGAGGAGTTTCCCCTTAGATTGAAATAGATGGCCCCCTTCACACCACCTTGTTCAGTTGTTGGCTGGGTGCCACTCAAGAAGACTGTGCTTTCAGCTCAAGTGTAGAAGATGAAGGCTTTACTGCCAGAAGCTCAACCACGCAAGCACACTCTTTGCAAATGGACAATCAGTCCCCTCTGAAAGAGTCTTCTGAGTGGGTGTATTTTCATGTCAGTTCCACAGAGTGGGTGGAACATCCATACTTCACAGTGAAATAATAAGTGAAGTCACAAGCTGAGTGAGAGAAGGAGAGGACAGGTATTAAAGGTTTTTGGAAAGAGAGGACTACTGAATGAATACTATTATCAAGAACTCATACATTTAACTTTGAGATGCTGGTGGACTAGTGGTAAGGTATTGCACTGTCGATCCAAAGGCAGGTGGTTTGAATCCAACAGCTGCTGTGAAGGAGAAAGATGGGAATCTCTCCCCTTGTGATTTACACCCTCCAACAATCCACTGGAGGGTCAGCTTTGAGTTGGTTCCAATTCAATGGCACAGGAACAACAACAAGAAAGCACAATTTTTTTTCCATTTTATAAATTAAGTGTTTTGTCAGATAATGACCTAAGCCTCTGAAGTGCTAATGCATCTCTACCAGCAGGGAAACAGGGGTCCCTATACTTAGAGAGCCTGATGCTGCTCGGCATTCGCTGCAGGAGGAGCGGTGTAGGTATAGATGCCACCAAAGATCAGATCGTAAGAAGAAAACATTTCATTAACCAGCCTCCATGTAATTAACACAGCCTCAAGCCACCAGGATACAGGCCTCTCCCAACACCCTTAATCTTCTCCTCAGCTCTTCTGCTAAAGAATTTGGCCTTCACAGTGACTGGATGCTTTGGGAGCTTTCCCTTCCCCAAGAACAACATCCATGATCGGAGCAGCTCCAGTCTTGTTTTTTGCAGCATTTACCCTTGTCTGCTCACTGACCAAAGTCCATCATTTGTCAGGGTTAAGAGTTGGGCAAAAGTTCTGATTCCGCTTCAGGTGGTAATGTCTCATACCAACCTTTCCAAAATAACCTAGAAGGTATTTGTCAAAGTTGATCCTGTGGTGATGCAAGGCATCAGCATTACCTCGGCCTCCAGGGTGTTTCCAGTGCAGCTGTGGCCATGGCTCACATGGTCCCTAAGTTTCTGGGTCTTCCTCAATCTTGACAGCATTTTGTTCGCTTACACGAAAAAGAGCAAAAGCACAATTTCTTTTAAGAAGGCATAAATTTAAAGCAATATTAACAAATGAAGGATGATGAGGAGAAGCAAAAACTGAACTAATGGGAAAAAACTTTTAGTAATAAAGAGTTATATGAATCTGCAAAGTTAAAGGGTCATTTTCCAAACACAGTAAATAGAAAACTGAAGGATGGGCAATCTTCTCCTGCCTCTGAAAAACTTCTGAAGGTTAAGCCCCTGTGTGCATCAAAAACTTTTTCCAAAAGAGTGAAAAGAAAACCTATTGACTAGGAAAAAATATTTGGCAATACTATCTCAGAAAAGGGTTTCATAAATAAAGTTTACAGAATCAATCTTACAGGGCCTCCACAAGAAAAAGACTCATAACTCAGTACAAAATGGCATAAGACCTTTCACAGAGGAAGATACTGAGATGGCCAACAGACACATGAAGAAAGGCTAAATATCCCTAGCAATAAGAAAGATGCAAATCAAAACCACAATAAGATACAATCTTACTCCAGCAGCAGTGGCAATGTTTAAAAGGACAGCAAGGAATAAATTTTGGAGAGGATGTGGCACGATAGGTACTTTTATACATTGTTGGTGGAATTGTAAAATGGTACAACCATTCTGGGAGGCAGTTTGGCATTTCCTCAAAAAGCTAACCATAGAAATCCCATATAACCCAGCTATTCCACTGCTTGGAATATGCCCCGAGAAAATTAGAAATGAGACATAAACAGAGATTTGTACACCAAAGTTCATAGTAACAGTTACTCAACATCACAAGAACATGGAAATAGCCTAAATGTCAAACCAAATGGATTCAGAAATTTTGGTATATTCACACAATGGGATACTATGCAGCGTGCAGGAGAAGTGATTTTGAAAATTACTACATAACTTGGGAGGGACAGGAATGCATTTTGCTAAGTTAATTAACTTAGTCCCATAAAGGCAAATATTGTATAATGCCATTATTATAGAAATACAAAGATACCTAGTAAAATGAGTATGAGGATTCAAGGGGGAGAGGGTGGGAGCAGAGGGGTGAGGATGAACAGTGGTATAATCATAGGTCACACAATCTGAAAGGGAGGGGTGGGTAAAGCAAATGGGAAAGATCGGGTGTGGAAAATAATGTATACGAACTCTGTAAGCAAACTAGTATAAAATAAAAATTTAAATATATTTAAAAAGAACCAATAGTAATCTAGGAAGTTATTCAAGTTACAATGAAGGCACTGGGAAAATATAAGGCCCCAGGAATTGATTAAATCAATTGAAATGTTTCAACAAACAGACGCAGCCCTGGATGTGCTTACTAGTGCCAAGAAATATGGAAGACAGCCACCTTATCAACTGACTAGAAGAGACCTATATTTGTCTTCATTTTTAAAAAGGAATTTTTTTTTAAAAAATGACTCCACAGAATGTGAAAATTATTTAATAATATAATTAATATTTCATCCAAGTAAAATCTTGCTGAAGATTACTTAAAAACAGTTGAAACAGTACATAGACAGTGTTATTAATGTTAAATGCTGTTCAGTACAACCCATAGCTATTCTATGAACAAGAGATCTGAACCCTGTCCTATCTTGTGCCATCCTCACATTCTCTGATACACTCGAGACCATTGCTATGGTAATTGGGTAAACCCAGTTGATTGAGGTTCTTCTCCTTCACCATCCCTCTACCTTCTCAAGCATAAGGACCTCCCCTAATTAAGAACCTTTCCTAGTAACATGACTAAAGTGAGATGAAACCATCATTTTTGCCTCCAAGGAGCATTCTGGTTCCACCTTCTCCAAGTCATATTTGTTTGTTCATTTGGCAGTCCATGGGAGATTCAGTATTCTTTTCCAACACCACAGTTCAAAGATATCGATTCTTCTTCTGCCATCCTTGTTCATCATCTAGTTATCACATGTTTAGCAAGTGATTTAAAATGCCATGACCTAAATTAGGCAAACCTTAATCCTCAAACTGACATTGCTCCTCAATAATTTGGAGAGTTCTCTGACTACAGACTTTCCCAGTGCAATATGTCTCCTGATCTCCTGACCAAGTGCACTGATTATGGATCCAAGTAAGATGAAGTTGCTGACATTGACAGGAAATTTTTTAAAATTTCAGCTGGATTCAGAAGAGGCTGTAGCATTGCTGATGTAAGATGGATCTTCACTAAGAAGAATGAGAATCCCAGAACATTTAATTGTGCATACATAACGCATTTGTCTAGCAGAACAAGGAGACATTGCATGGTATAAGTGAGGAATAGTGTGGATCAATGTTTTGTTTTGTTCTCTATTATCTATTCAATCTGTATGCTGAGCAAGTAATTCAAGAAACTATATGAAGAAGACTATATGAAGAAGAATGTTACTTCAGGATTGGTGAAAGAATAATCAACATTCTGCATTATATAAATGACACAACCTTGCTTACAGAAAATGAAAAAGATGTTAAACACTTACTGGACACGATCCAGGACTACAGCGTTCAATATAGGTTACATCTTAACACCAACAAAAATCCTCACCAATGGACCAAAATAAAATATCTTAATAGGGAAAGGAATTGAAGTTTTCAATAATTTCGTTTTACTTGGATCCACACTCAGCACCCATGATATCAACAGTCAAGAAATTTAAAGATATGTTGCATTGGGTAAATCTGCTGTCAAGGACTTTTTATGATGCTAAAGAGCAGGGATGTAAGTTTAAAGACTTGAGATGGGCCTAATGCAAGCAATAGTCTTTTCAGTTGCTTCCTATGCATCTGAAAGTTGGCCGGTGAATAAGGATGACAGAAGAAGAATCAATACCTTTGAATTGTGGTGCTGATAAATAGTATTGAATATATTGTGGATTGCAAAAGTACAAACATACAACCAGAGTGCTCCTTAGAGGCAAGGACAGAGAAACGTCATCTCACGTTCTTTAGCAATATTGTCAGGAAGGACTAGTCCTTGGGGGAAAAAAGACATAATTATGGGCCATGTAGAGGATCAGGAAAAGACAAGGGAGATCCTAAAAAAGATACACTGACCCCATGGCTACAACAATAGATTTGAGCATCAGGGAGATAGTGAGGATGTGCAGAATAGAGAACACAGTTCAAATCTGTTGTTTACAGTCATTGTGAGTCACAGTGGGAACCTAGCTTTTTCCAAATCCTCACTTCCCCTTTATTCTCACTTCTGCTCTGGCTTAGAGATTGAAGTTGTCAAGGATTTAATTTTACTAGGATCCACAAGCAACACTTATGGAAGAAGCTGTCAAGAAATCAAACAACATATTGCACTGGGCAAATCTACTCTCAAGGAACTCTTTAAAGTGCTAATAAGCAGGACAACATTTTAATGACTAAGGTGTGCTTAATGTCATAGTATTTTCAATTGCCTCATATGCTTCTAGTTCCAAAATAACTTGCCTTTGGACACTCTATAAACTTAGAGAAATGATGAAAGTTATACATGTTTGGGTATTTCATTCATAGAGTCACTATGAGTCATCTACAACTCAATGATACTTAACAACAACAACAACATATACCTATGAAAGTTGGACAATGAATAAAGGAAACCAAAGAATTCACGCCTTTGAATTGTACTGTTGCTTAAGAGTATCAAACACTCTACACTAGGGCCCTCCCTTCCAAGATGACAAAGAAAAGGAGAAACAAAGGTCAATCATGCCTAGAAGGGCTGCAGCCACATGCAGCCTGTTCACCACATGAACTGCGTCCGCTGCATGCCCAAAGACAAGGAAATTAAGAAGTTTGTAATTTGGCTTGTGCCATATGCCGACGCCAGAAGAAACTGCTGCTGACACCTTGTACCTGTGCTGGTAGATGCCACTGCTGATGCCATGTGTCCACACCGGGAGACACCACTGCAGATGCTGCACACTGGGAGATGCCACTGCTGATGACTCACCTGGGAGCAATGTGTGCCAAGAGCAATGTGTGCCAGAAGTGACATGGGCTGGAAGCGACACTGGAATTTGATGTGAGGTACCCTGTGGGTGGTCACTGCTGTTTGGCTGGATCAAGAGGGACCCTTTAAGCTCAATCAGGAGGAAGCAAGATAGTTGGAGCTCATCTTCTAAGGGAAAACCAAGGGTTCCTAGTTTTCCAGGACGGTTTTGGTGCTCTGCTTTGCATCTCCTCACATCCAGTCCATGAACTGCCTGTAGCCCAGAGCATTTGGGGCTGGCCTAGCTGCAGCAGTTCTCTAACAGAGGAGGCTGCTTTCAAAGGCTTTTTCTCTATTGAATTGAAACAGATCCTCCTTTGGGTAAGAAGGCAGAGAAAAACCCAGGCAGAGTAGATTCCCCACTTGCTTCTGGAGCAGTGACTTCAGATTAAGAACCTGCTATTGCCTCAGGCATGAAAAACCCTAACACAGCATTGCTACATAGGAAGCAGGCTACCTCACACCATACATAAGCCCAAAGCAATATGTCAATCCTAAAGAGGTACACAATATCAATGGGGTTCCTAAAGCCAGAAAGTCTGATGAAACTTTCTGACACAGAATTTAAAAGAACAATGACTGAATATTTTCAATGGGCGAAAGACAAACTTGAAAAATTATAGCACAGTGCAAGTAAAAAAAGGAGGAGCTTAAAAAAAAATCCAAAACAGTGCAGATAAAACAAATGAGGTATTAGAGGCTCTGGAAAAACAAGAAACCATAATCCAAAATTTGAGGTCCAATATTTCAGATACTTTCAACATGATGGAATGACAAATGAACAGAGTTGAAGAGATGGAAAACAGAACCAGTGAAATAGAACATAAAATTGTCACCAATGATCTGCTAGAACAAAAAGCAGAATGAAAAAAGAAGGTAAAAAAAGCAAACCTAAGAATAATGTGGGACACCATTAAGAGAAATAACATGTGCATTATTGGAATCCAAGAACAGGAAGAAGCAAGAAAAGGCACCAACAAAGTTGTGGGAAAATTACTAGACGAAAAATTCCCAGGCATAATGAAGAATGAGAGAATATATATTCAAGAAGTTGAGCAAACACCATATAGAACTGACCCCAAAAGAAAAACACCAAGGCATATCATAGTTAAATGTGCCAGAATCAAAGATAAGGAGAGAATTCTGAAAGCAGCAAGGGAGAAGCAAAGAGTAACAACCTATAAGGGCGAGCAAATAAGATTAACTCCAATTACTGCGGAAAAACCATGTTAGCAAGAAAACAGTGGAATGACATATATCGAACACTCAAAGAACAGAACTGTCAACAAAGAATACTATACCCAGCAAAATTGTCCATTAAATAAGAAAGAGAGATCAAGACAGTGCCAGAAAAACAGAACCTAAGGGAGTTTGTAAAAACAAGACCAGCATTCAGAAAACACTGAGAGACTTTTTTCTTATGGAAGTGCAGGATAGACCAAAGTAACTAGCAACACCAAAAAGAACTCAACAAAATGATAGCAATAAAACCTTGCCTCTCAATAATCACACTGAATGTGAATGGCTTAAATGCATCACTGAAGAGAAAAAGCATAACAGATTGGATAAAAAAAATCCAACAATATACTGTCTACACCTGAAAAGACACACATGATAAAGTGACGATAAAGAAAGACTAAAAATAAAAGGGTTGGGGAAAAAATATACCAAGGAAATGGCAACCAGAAAAAAGCAGGAGTAGCAATATCAATCTCTGATAAAATAAATTTCTATGCAAAAACCATCACAAAGGACAAAAAAGGTCACTACATAATAATTAAAAGGTCAACAGAACAAGAGGACATAACAATAATAAATATCTATGCACCAAATGATAGAGTTGCAAAAACATATAAAACAAGCATTAATATAACTGAAAAAAGAAATAGACAACACCACTATAGTAGTTTGAGAATTCAATACACCGCTCTCAAGAAAAGATAGAACTACCAGAGAGAAACACAACAAAGATGCTGAAGAATTAAACCACACAATAAATCAACTAGATCTCATAGATATTTGTAAGGTAATGCACCCCCAAAATCACAGCATACCTTCTTTTCCAATGTGCAACGTTCTCAAAAATAGATCACATCTTGGGCCACAAGGCAAGCATCAATATACTTAAAAACATAGAAATAATACAAAGCATCTTCTCAGACCACAATGCTACAAAGTTAGAAATTGATAACAAGATGATAAAGGAGGAAAAAACCCATACATTTGGTGGCTGAGCAACACCTTGCTTGAACATGAATGGGTACTAGAAGAAGTAAAAATGAAATTAAAAAGAAATTTGAAACAAATGACAAAGAAAACACAACTCACCAAAACTGCTGGGAAACAGCCAAAGCAGTAATCATAGATCCATTTATAGCAATAAGCAAACACATCAAAAGATA
>NW_006399818.1:8491650-8493556 GCF_000299155.1 Elephantulus edwardii
AATATATATGAATGATTGTATAAAACACAATGTATATGAATTATTGTAAACAAACAAAAATATTAGAAGGGGGGAAAATTCACCATGACCAAATGGGATTCATAACAGGTATGCAAGGGTAGTTCAAAATAAGAAAAACCATCATTGTAATTCATCACATTAACAAAGTAAAGAACAAGAACCACATGATCCTATCAAGTGGTGCAGAAAGGACTTTGACAAAATCCAACACCCTTTCCTGATTAAAACACTCAACAAAACAGGATTAGAGGGGAAGTTCTTCAACATAGTAAAACATATATATGCAAACCTGAGAGCCAACATTATTCTCAATGGAGAGAGAGTAAAGGCATTCCCTTTGGGAACAGGAACTAGGCAAGGATGTCCACTATCACCTCTCCTATTCAATATTGTATTAGAAGTCTTACTTATAGCAGTAAGACAAGAGAAGGAAATAAAAGGTATATCCAAATTGGCAAAGAGGAGGTAAAATTATCCCTATATGCAGAGATATGATAGTATATTTAGAAAGCCCTAAAGACTGAGCAAGAAAACTACTGGACATAGTTGACCAATTCAGCAAAGTGGCAGGATAGAAAAAAATCAATTGGATTTCTCTACAATGACAAAGAGAATATAGAACTGGAGCTAAGAAAAACAATACCCTTTACAATAGCTAATCATAAGATTAAATACTTGGGAGTAAATCTAACTGGAAACACAAAGGATCTATTAAAAGAAAATTACAAAACATTACTACAAGAAACAAAAAGAGACCTGGAGAAATGAAAGAATATACCTTGTTCATGGATAAGAATCAATTTTGTGAAAATGACAGTCCTACCAAAGGCAATTTACACTTTCAAAACAATCCCAATACAAATACTAATTCTATTCTTCAACAAAATGGAAAAGGCAATCTCCAATTTCATTTGGGATGGAAAGAGACCCTGAACAATCAAAGAACTCCTTAAAAAGAGAAACAAGGTAGGAGGCATCTCACTCCCTGATTTCAAATACTACTTCATTGCCATGGTGGTCAAGAAAGGAGGTACTGGTACAATGACATGACAGACACATAATCAATAGAATAAAATTGAGAACCCAGAAATCAGCCCGTCTACTACAACTGACTTTTGACAAGGAGATGAAATCTGTTAAGTGGGGAAATGACAGCCTTTTTAAGAAATGCTGTTGGTTAAATTGGAAAACCATCTGCAGAAAACTCAAGCAAGACCCACGTCTCATACCATACACAAAAACCAACTCAAAGTGGATCAAGGACCTAGGACTAAAACTAAGGACTATAAACTTCATTAGAGAAAAGCTTGAAAGAATCCCTAGAAGCCCTAATCCACAACATAAACAGTCTTCCAAGCATCTTGAAAAACTTACAGCCAGGAGAGGATAAAATAGATGAATGGGACCTTCCAAGAATTAAATTCCTATGCACATACAAAACCTTCCCCAACAGGGTAAAACGGGAAGGCAAAAACTGCGGGGGAAAATATTTGGTAATGACCTGTCTGATAAAGGACTTATATCTAGAATTTATAGATCACACGAGCACCACAAGAAGATAAAGGTAAACAACTCAATTGCAAAATGGACACAGGATACGAACAGACATTTTACCAAAGAAGACAGATGGTAAACAAACACATGAAGAAATGTTCAAAATCCCTAGCTCTAAGAGAGATGCAAATCAAAACAACTATGAGCTATCATCTCACCACAGAATAGCAAACAACAAATGCTGGCGAGGTTGTGGAGAGACTGGAACCCTTATTCACTGTTGGTGGAGTGTAAAATGGTGCAACCACTCTGGAAGGCAGTATGGTGCTTTCTCAAAAAGTTGTAAATAGAAATACCATTTGACCCAGCAATTCTACTACTTGGGAATATA
>NW_006399818.1:8494021-8500154 GCF_000299155.1 Elephantulus edwardii
GTGTAACTGTATAGCAATGAAAGAATTTTTTTTCTAAAAAGAAAAGTGAACTGGGGGATGGGAGGGCAGGGAAAAAAATGTGCAACAGTGAATGAATGGAAATACAAGCTTTCTATAAACTTTCATTAAAATCTCAATTAAATAAAAGAAAATGTGGGGGACAAAGACGTTCATAATTTGAAATATATTAGAGGCAGCTGCTGTTTAGGGCATTTCCAAAGTGAGTGTCTTCGAAGCATATGTGTTTCCAAAGCTCTGCGTGAAACTGCACTATTGTGTGCCATTCACACAGCAAGGTGGTGAGGAACTATTCTGTGAATCCTGCAAGGATGGAAAACCTCCCAGATTATACTTGTAGGTGCTGCCCCACGACCCACCAAAGCCCATGGAAGGATCTACTTTCTTAAAGGCTGAAGAACAAACTTGCCTGAAAAGAAAATGGAAATTATACTTTTTTTAAAAAAGAGAGAGAATTGAATATTTCATGGACTGCCAAAACAGTAAAAAATCAATCAATCAATCAATCAACCAATCAATGTGTTCTGGAAGAAGTGAAGAGTGCCCTTTGAGAGCAAAGATGGTAAGACATCATCTCACCTACTTGGGCATCTTATCAGGAGGGATCAATCCTTGGAAAAAAGATAACATGCTTGCAAAAATAGAGGGTCAGCAAAGATCCTCATTGAGATAAACTGACAGATTGCCACAATGGACTTAAACATAACTGACATTCCGACGATGGCACATGATCAAGCAGAAGTTTATTCTGTTGTACATCAGATCACACTAAGGCAGAGCTAACTTGGAGGCACCTAAAAACAATAGATAATTTAAGCATAAATAGGAAGTGACACATCTGCACTTTATTTTAAGATCATTCTGATGGCTCTTTAAAAAACAGAAGACGGGGGGGGGGAGGTAGAAATTTAAGAGTGTATGAAAGTTTAAAAAATAATGTTGTATAGACCTAGAGGAAGTGTGAAAGTTGAGAGAACTGGACAAATTAGATTGATACGTAGAGATATTGAATAGAACAAGTCAGAATGATTCTAATGAGTTGAGAACAACTGTAAAATCAAGTATCCACACTTCTGACTGTGTAGGTCATGCCATTAACTAAAATGGAAAGGCCCAGAAGATTAACAGGTTGTAACTGAGGAGTGAAAAGGGGGAAGGGAAATCAACAGCTCTTTTTTTAACATTTTAAATGTGAGATGCCTGTGAGACAGCTAAGTGAAGATGTTAAGTAGGTAGTTGATGTTCAGAATAGTAGTCTGACTTGGAGATATATTTTTGGAAGTCTTGTCATATAGATGATATTTTATATTATAGGAAATGGATAAGATTACCTAAGGGGGAGGAAAAAGAAATCTTAATCCTAGAATTTAGAAGTTGAATGGAGAAAGAAAAGAAAGGATATAGAAAAAGAAAAGACAATTAATTAAGAGGCAAACCAACACTGATACTGATGGAATCGTGGGAGATAGGGCAAGAGGGATTGATTGTGTCATAACCTGCAGAAGTCTAATGAGGTGAAGACTGGAGTGTTTCCATTAGATTTGGCAACAGGAAGGTGGATGGTAACAAAAGGGGTTTTAAATGGGTGTGGGATCTGGACTTTGAGTTGTAGAGAAACTTAGAAGATGAAGTAGAAACTGATTCAGACAATCCTTCTAAACAGTCTCTTCATAAACAAGATGGGAGCAGTAACTGCAGAGAGATGAAGGGTCAAGAGAAGGATTTTTTTAAAATTGAGCTTTTATTCTGATTATTTTTATGACAATAAAAAAATATGAACATTTTACTCTGTTATAACATAAGAGTTGGGACCTGAAAGGAGCCCTTAGGCATGAGAAGCACATGGAAATAAGCAGGGCTAGTGGAGGCCATGACGTTTCTCCCTTCTTATGTACATTTTTTGTTTTAAATATTATACTAGTTTATTTACAAAATTCTAATACATTGAATAGAAGGATTATTTTGTACTGCCTCTGAAAACTTGATGAGGTGTCAGCTATGGGTTGGTTCTGACTCAAAGGTAGCCGACCACCACCACCACCATAATCTTAAACAAGCAAGCAAACAAAAAAGAAGGATTATTTCTGTTTGTTTGTTTGTTTGTTTGTTTTAAGATTGTTGTGGTGGTAGTTGTGTACCTTTGAGTCAGAACCAACCCAAAGCTGACCCTCCAACAAGTTTTCACAAGCAGTTCATCGCATGGGAGGAGATTGCCCATCTTTCTCCTGTGTAGCAAATAATGAATTTGAACCAAGTCCCTTTGGGATTGCAGCGCAGCTTCTTGTCCTTCAGTCACTAGAGCTTCCTGTATAGGACAGCTCTCTGCAGAAGATAGATGACTGTAAAACTGATGTAGTGGGGGCATCTGACCTCCTCTACCTTCATGAGTGGGAAAGAGAATCACCCAAAGCTGCCTCCCAGATTTTTATTCCCAGGTGGAGGTCAAGCAGAACCTCTTTTCTCCAATTGTTTTGCCAATCCTAACACCATCCATCCCTTCTACAGCACTCTCCATTTCTTTCCTGCGTCCCATAATTTATTACAGTTTCCGGGAGCTCTGCTGCTCTACTGATGCCCTACTCCTGCAGGAAACCTCTTACAAATAATAATCCTTTTGTTTTGTTTTGTTTTACTAGGTGACTCATAGTGACCCTATGAACGAAAGTCCCCAACACTTGTGTGACTTTCATCCTTTCTCCAGGTTCATAGGGTTTCCAGATGGAAATTATTACGGAAGTGGATGCCACTCCTGCTTCCAAGCTTGTTTTAATAGAGGAGCTCCGACAAACACTGTCCACCATGGGTGACCATTATTGCATTTGACACATCAGTGTCACAGTGTTCAGCTTCACAGCAACCACGAGTTACCTCTGTATGGCAAGTGGACACAGCAGGGCTATATGATCTAGAAGAATGAACAAAAACAATGAAAAACAGGCCTGAGGTCTGTGGATTAAAAGTCACCCACCTTTGGTTTGGTAGCATCACTTTCTGTCCACAAGGCCAACTGATAGCCAGTTTAAATTGCCCATCTCTACTAAATCAAGAGGAGTCAGTCCTTGAAGACAAATCATGCTGGGAAAGGCAGAGGGCCAGCGAAAGAGAAAAGGACCTTCAACATGATGGGTTGACACAGTGACTAACATAATGAATAACATAACATAGCAGGACACACATCATGAAGGCACAGGACAGAACAAGGTGCGAATCTGTTGTTCATAAGGTCATGAGTCATGTTCAGCTTGATGGTACCCAACAACAACAACAGTAACATCAAAACAGTATGGAACTCTTGTAGCATAAGTTTGTAACATGCAGGCTGCTCTCTGAAAAGCTAAAGTTTCAAATTCATCAGTTGCTTTGTTGGAGATGAGTGTCTCCTCCTGTAAATATTTACAACCTCGAAGCCCAATGGAGAGTCAGTATGAGTCAATTTTGATCTGACATCAGTAGGTATCAAGTCAGTACTCTGAAGTTATTTGTCCCAATCAACTTGATGTCAGCCTCAAACCAGGATGCTGAGGAATGTGATCAAGGGTCCAGCTTGTTCTTTGATCTGTAGTGGTTTTTTCAGTGAGAGTTTCGATCAATTTCATCTCTAAGCAAAGTCCAATCCAGAGAAAGTCATAAACTTACAGCAATCTATGCCAACTCACGGAGCCAAACATCTTTCTCTTGATTTAGCCAGCTCCTTCTTAGTCTCTATGGGCTAGATCCGTGTGTCCCAGCACAGGATTGGGAATCCACGGAGCTCCCAGTGCTTCACGCCAGCCCTCCTCTCTCTCATCCTAGCCTCCCTAGTCTAGGTCCACAGGTGTCACTATAACATGTTCAGAGCCAGGCCATCTCTTCCATGGCTGTGCCTCCCCCCACTGCCACTCATTCATTGTATGACCCCAAGTGGTCACCTTAATCAAGCAAGCATACCTGGCTGTGCACTTGCTGGCTCTTTTTTACTTCCAATCCTGGAAGGGGCTTTTTCTGAAGGTCACTTCTTTTCCCCTGCTTCACTCAAAGGCAAACTCCTTGTTCAAAGTTTTAAAAAGTTCAGATGGATTTTTTTTTTCTCTCCTTTTCCTCCTCAAATATTCATCTCCTATTCTCTCAGTACTTTTGCATAGGTCAGTAAGTTTTTTTCTTCCTTTTTAACTTTTTATTGTACTTTGGGTAAAAGTTTAAAAAAGCAAATTAATTTTCCATTCCACAACCTATACACATTATATCGTGGCATTGGTTGCAATCTTCACAACATAACAGCGCTCTTCCTACTTTCTGCCATGTTTCCTCATTTCCATTCTTCCTTCTGTCTTGCCTGCTCCTGACTTCTGAAATTTCTGCTGGGGCTAAGGCTATATGCTTCGGTGTCAAGTAGTTGACTAGAAGTGCATTTCTCATAGGTATTAATGCTCACTTCATTCGTCTACTGTTTGACTGAAAGTTGATCGTCAGAGGTGGGGTGAATTCAGACTTAAAGGATATCTAAAGGCCACAGTCTCAGAGGTTCCATTCTGGTCTTTTTTATGCTTTTAGATTTTCTTCTATTTTTTTCCCCCTCCCTTCTCACTCAATCCAGGACCACATTTTTTTAGATTTTTTTTTTTAGGACCCTCTACTGTAATCCTGACCAGAGTGGTTAGTGCTGGTAGCTAGAGACAGATCTTTTTCAAAAGCAAATTTACTGACTCCGAAGGCCAATTAGATGGGGGTTAAGTCCATACATGAATAAAGAATTATACACTGGGATATCTCTCTGGTCAGTGGGCTCATAACCAACAGTTTGAATACACTCACAGATCTGAAGGAGAATGATGGACAGTCTCCTGAGGGAAGGTCACTTGTTAAGTCAGATCCAACTCAAAGGTTGTTGCTGGTTTTGTGTGCTGTGAAGTCAGAACCAATGCACAGCTTATCCCTCTAGTGGGTTTCAGAGGCTGTAAATCACACAGGAGGAGCTTACCCATCTTTCTCCTGTGGAGCAGCTGGTGGATTAGAAACCCATGCCTTGGGCTGGCACTGAAACCCTTTCCCACGAGATTATCAGAGTTCCTTAACTAGATGACAATGAGGAGTATGCTAACAGAAAAATCCATGCTTCAAATCCACCAGCTACTCCACCAGAGAAAGATGGACACTTCTTTTGAAAAGATTTACAGCCTTGGAAACCTGTTGGAGGTCAATACGTATTGGAATTGGCTCAACAGTAATTGGATTTACTGCATTCAGACCAACAGCCTGTGTTTCTTTCAGGCAAATCCCAAAATATTTTAACTTCTTCAATAAAGGTGTGAGCTGAAGTCAGAGCTAAACCCACTTAGATCTGTATTACCCCATTTATATCTTTCCATCATATATTATTGTTAAATAGCCTTCAACACGGATTGAAGTTCATTATCAAGGAAACAAACATTCTCATCACTGGGCTGATTGGCAGCATCATGATGGATGGTGAAGAGACTGAGACTGTAAACAGCTTTAGTTTGCTTGGCTAAACAATCAACACTCTTGGCACTAGTATCTGGCAAAGTAAAAGACATATTGTATCAGGAAAGTCAGCTGTCAGAGACCTCTCCAAACTACTGAAGAGCACAATGTCAGTCTGGAGACTAGGGTACTCGTGATACAGGCCATGGTCTTTCAATTGCTTGCTATGCATCAGAAAGCTGGACAATGAGTAGGGATGACAGAAGGAGAATTGATGCCTTTGAGCTGTGGTGTTGGAGAAGAGTATTGAATACACCATGGACTGCTTAAAGAAAAAATAGGTTTGTCCTGGAGAGGGTTAAATCAGGCTGCTCCATGGAGGCAAGGATTCTGAAGTTTTGTCTGACATACTTTGGGCATGTTGCAATGAGGGACCAGTCCTTGAAGAGGGACATCAGCTTGGAAGGGTGGAGGGATAGTGCAGAAGATCCTTAATGAGAGGGATTCAGTGGCTGGGCTAAGAGGGATAGGAGTATCGGTGACAGTGAGATTGGCACAGGATAAAGCAGTGTTTAGGGCTATCAGTCGCAGGTGAGTTGATAGCACATAGCAACAACAACCATTGAGTTGGAATGGACTCATAGCTGACCCTCCAGCAGATTTTCAGAGGCAAATTGCATGGGAGATGACTGCC
>NW_006399818.1:8500589-8501592 GCF_000299155.1 Elephantulus edwardii
CCCCATAGACTTCAATGCCGTAAACATATTTCATCCAGTTTTTCTCAGTCTTACCCCCACCCCAATGCCAGCCTCATCTCAGTCACAAAGGGACAAATGCTATATGGAGCCGCTTACTTTTGGATTGGCAGTGCAGCTTCCTACCACTAAGCCACCCAAGTTAGCTATTGTACATATGTGCTATGAGTTTCCAGCAACCCGAGGGCACATAACAATAACATCATATACTAAATTCTGGAGCTCTGGTGGCCTAGTGGCAAGAAGTTGCACTGCAATCTCAAAGGCACACAGTTTGAATCCACAAACGGGGGAAATATGGGCAGTCTGGTCCCATGTGATTTATTGCCTCTGAAAACCCACTGCAGGGACAGCTATGAGTAAGTTCCTACTTGACGACACACAACTAAAAAAGTTTAAAAGCCCAAAACACATGAATGAAACACACTGCCATCCAGTCAAATTCAACTCATAGCTGACACTACATTGTTTCCAAGGCTATAAATTACATGGAAGGAGGTAACTCACCTTTCTCCCATGGAGCCTTTGATGAATCCCAACTGCCAGAGAGAAGTGGGTTAGGACTGCAACTCCCTAAGATCATACCAGGAGAAACCTTCAACATCCATGCTGTCGTTAAGTGTCGTTGAATAGACTGCAACGCACAGCAATGCTATGAACAATGAGCAGATCTGAGCCCTGCCCTATCCTGTGTCACCCTCAGCATCCTCAACACACTTGATCCTATTGTTACAGCCAACATATCAATCCATCTCTTGTTGTGGGTCTTCTTCTCTTATGCTGACCCTTCAACTTTCCAGCATGATGTCTTTTTCCAAGGACAGGCCCTTCCTAACAACATGCTCATAGTGTGTGAGACAGAGTTTCACCATCCTTACTTCTAAGGAGCACCTAGGTTTTATTTTCTCCAAGACAGACCTGTTTGTTCTCTTGGCAGTCCATGGGATATTTGGTAGTCTTCTCAAACACCACAGCTGAAAGGCAT
>NW_006399818.1:8502322-8503399 GCF_000299155.1 Elephantulus edwardii
GAGTCGTGCTCGACTCAATGGCAATCAACAATAACCTTGGTCTTTAGTACTCTCGGGATGTTCCAAGGAGCAGATTTTCTCATTGCAACTAGTCTTTTCATTTCTTGACTGATGCTTTCAAGGGAGTAGATTGTGGATTTAATTAAGATGAAATCTACGGGGGTTTATTTTCCCCATCATGGTGCCCACTGGCCTAGTGGTGAGGATTTTTGTTTTCTTGATATTGAGATGTAATCCTTGATCTTCTGCAGTAAGCATTTCAAGTCCGCCCCAGTTTTGTCTAGCAAGGTTGTGTCACCAGCAATAACACAGGTTGTTGATGAGTTTTCCTTGAATCCTGATGCAACATCCTCCTTCATAAAGTCCAGTTTCTCAAATGATTTGCACAGAATACAGACTGAATAGGTATGAAGAAAGGACACAGCCCTTACACATGCTTTTCTTTTATATAAACCCTGCAGTGTTCCCTTGCTGTGTTTGGATAACCGTCTCTTGGTATAGGTATGCTTTTGCACAAGCACAATTAAATGATCTTGGATTCCCATTCTTCTCAATGTCAGCCACAACTTGTTAAGATCCACACGGTCACCTGCCTTTTCACAGTCAATAAAGCATACATAGACATTCTCCTGGTATTCTTTACTTCAACCAGGCTATATCTGACATCAGCAATATCCCTGGTGCCACAGTCTCTTCTAAATCCAGTTTGAACTTCTGGCAATTATCTGTGTACTGTTATAGTCATTTTTGAAAGATCTTCAGCAGTATTTTGATTGTTCATCATATTAACGATATTGTTTTATAATTTCCACATTATTTTGGATCATCTTTGGACCTCTTCCAAACCGCTGGCCAGATAGCTGTCCTCCAGATTCCCTGGCATAAACTGGTGAGTGCATCCAGGGCTGCATCTATTAATCGAAATGAGTATCCCATAGATTCCTGGGGCATCATTTTTTGCCAAGATCGTCAATGCAGCTTCAAGTTCCACCTTTATTACCATCAGCACCTGCTCATATGGTTGTTGTTATGTGCCATTGAGTTGTTTGTGTCTCATAGCAACCCTATGTACAGCAG
>NW_006399818.1:8504284-8507055 GCF_000299155.1 Elephantulus edwardii
GACTTTGAACCTAGTGTATTTCCCTGCTCTGTTCTGATGATTGCTTGCTGGTCCAAGTATAGGTTTCAGATAAGCACAATCAAGTGTTCTGGAATTCTCATTCTTCTCAATGTTAGCCACCGTTTGTTATGATCCACACAGTCAAATGTTGCATAATCAATGAATACATAGATAGACATTCCTCTGGTACTTTCTGCTTTCAGCCAAGATCCCTCTAATGTTAGTTATAATATCCCTAGTTCTATGGCCTCTTCTAAATCCAGCTTTCACATCTGGCAGTTCTCTGTTGATGTTTCTATAGTTGTTTTTGGGTAATTATCAGCAGAATTTTGCTTGCAGGTTATATTAATGATGTTGTTATTATTGTCTTCAAATCGAGCATGACTGATAGTGACCCTATGAACAAAAGGCCTGAAGCCCCTCTACAACAATCAACATTTATAAAAATTCAGAGTTTCCAGAGGCAAGTTGTTTAGGAAGTGGATGTCACTCCATAATTTTTGTACTCTGTCAGGTCACCTTTCTTTGGAATGGGAACAAATATGGATCTCTTCTAGTCAGTTGGCTCAGTGGTCTTCCTCCAGTTTTCTTGGCACAACTTGGTGAGCGCATCCAAGGCAGCATCTGTTGAAATATGTCAACTGGTATGCCGTCAATTCCTGGGGCCTTGCTTTTTGCCAATTCCTTCAGATCAGCTCGAACTTCTTCCTTCATCACCACAGGCTCTTGCTCATACATTGATTTATTAAATTCTTCTGTTAGTCAATTCCTTTGGTACAGTGACTCAGTATACTACTTTCATCTTCTTTTAATGCTTCCTGGATCATTTACTATTCTACCCAAAGCATCCTTAAGTATTGTGACTTGAAGCTTGAATTTGTTCTTCAGTTCGTTCAGTTTAGAAAATGTCAAGTGAATTCAGCCCTTTTGATTTTCTGACTCCAACTCTTTATACATTTCATTTTAATTCTTCGTCTTCCCACAGTGCCCTTTGAAATCTTCTGCTGAGCTCCCTCATTTCTTCCCTTTGCATTGGCTTGTCGGCACTCTAGTGCAACACTCAGAGTCTCATCTGACCTCCATCTCAGTCTTGTCTTCCTCTTCTGTCTTTGCACTCTTGCTGGATGATATTCTTAATATCCTCCCACTCTCATCTGGTTTTCATTCATTAGTGTTCAAGGACTCAAACCTGTTCCTGAGATGGTTCTGAAATTCAAGTGAGATAGACTCATGGTCAAACATTGGTTCCTGTGGATTTGATGTCATTTTCTTTAGCTTCAGATTGAACTTCCTGAAATTTTTCTGTGTCAGTTAGTTTTTTGGTACAGTGACTCAGTGTATTCCCCGTTTTCTTTGATGTTGCCTGGGTCATTCAATAAAGTGCCCATAGCATCTTTCAATATTGAGACTCGAGGCTTAAATTTTTCAGTTCTCTCAACTTGAGAAATCAAGATATTATTCTTTTATTCTCTAATTCCAGCTCTATTTACATTCCATTATACTATTTTGCTTTGTCTTCTTGAGCTTCCCTTTGAAATCTTCTGTTCAGTTCTTTCACTTCAGCATGTTTTCCATTTGTTTTGGCTTCTTTTATTTTAAGGTAAAAAATAAAGACAAATTTATTAGAAAGTAACATTTCAAAGGGATGGACCTCTTGCCTTGAAAGGAAAATATGTAGGAGAGGCACTTGGTTGGGCTTCTTGACACTCTAGTGCAATTTTTAGAGTCTCTTATGACATCCATTATGGTTTCTTTCTTTCTCCTCTGTCTTTGTAGTGACTTTTGCTCTTACTTATGGATGATATGATATGATCCCACAACTCATCTGGTCTTCTATCATCATTATTCAATGCTTCCAACCTATTTTCAAGATGATTCTGAAATTCAGATGGAATAGACTCAAGATCATATTTTGGTTCTGTGGATCTAAGGCAATTTATACATTCAGTGCAATCCCAATATAAATACCAATCACATTCTTCAATGAGATGGAAAAGGTAATCTACACTTTCATTTGGAATGGAAAGAAGCCCCAAATAAGCAAAGCACTCCTCAAAAATAGAAAAAAGGTAGGAGGCATCTCACTCCATGATTTCAAATCCTACCATACGGCCGTGGTGGTTAAGAGAACATGGTACTGGTACAATGACAGACACATAGATCAATGGAATAGAATTGAGAACCTGGAAATCAACTCATCTACCTACGGTCAACTGATTTTTGACAAGGAGATAAAATCAGTTAAGTGGGGAAACGACAGCCCTTTCAACAAATGGTGTTGGCAAAATTGGAAAAATATCTGCAGAAGACTCAAGAAAGATCCACACCTTCCATATACAAAAACCAACTCAAGGTGGATCATGGATCTAGGACTAAAACCAAGGACTATAAACTTCATTAAAGAAAAGCTTGGAAGAACTCTAGAAGTCATAATCCACAACATAAACAATCTTCCAAGTATTCTGAAAAATCTACAACCAGAAGATAAAATAGAATAATGGGACCTTCTAAGAATCAAATCCCTATGCACATCCAAAAACTTCTCCAACAGGGTAAAAAGGGAAGCCACAGACTAGGAAAAATTATTTGGTAACAACATGTCAGATAAGGGACTTATATCTAGAATTTATAAAATACTTGAGCACCACAACAAGATAAACAATCCAATTGAAAAATGGGCACTGGTTCTGTGGACTTGTTTTCATTTTGTTCTGCCCCAATTTGAACATGCATATGAGTAATTGCTGATCTTATCTACAGTCCACCTCCAG
>NW_006399818.1:8507360-8533331 GCF_000299155.1 Elephantulus edwardii
ATGTTCGGTCAATTCTGGACTGCAAGATTTGGTAAAACTTTTCAATTTCTTCCTGTTTGTGTCTAGACGTAGGAGCATATATTTGAATAATAGCAATATTAATATTGACAGGTCTTCCTTGTATGTTATTGTTATGTGCCGTCAAGTCGCTTGTGACACATAGTGACCCTATGAACAATAACTCTGAACCCTGCTCTATCCTCATCCAATCATACTGTCTCTGACACACCTACTCCCATTACCTTAGTCACCAAGTCAATCCATCTCATGCAGGGTCTTCCTCTCTTGCGCTGTCCCTCCACCCTTTCGAGCATGATGTCCATCTCCAAGAACTGGTCCCTCCTTGCAACATGTCAAAGTCTGTCAGATAAAGCTTCAGAATCTTTGCCTCCAAGGAGCAGCTTGATTTCACCCTCTCCAGGATGAACCTATTCTCCTTGCAGTCCATGGTATAGTCAATACTGTTCTACAGACGACAATTCAAAGGCACCAATTCTCTTTTTTTCATCCTTAGTCTTTATCCACCTTTCTGATGCACAGCAAGTAACTGTGGAGACCTGGATCAGATGCACCTTAGTCTCCTGATTGACATAAATTCTCTTCAGTACTCTGGAGAGGTCCCCGAGAGCATATTTTCCTAATGCAATTTGTCTTTTGGTTTGTAGATGCTGGCACCAAGAGTGTGGATTGTGGAGAAAAGCAAACTGAAGCTGTTAATCTTCATGTCTGTCATGTTGCTGCAAATCAGCCCAGTGGTGAAAATCTATGTTTTCTTGATGTTGAGCTTCTTGGAATGAATAATTTTTCTCTTCTGTCCGTTTCCCTATGCAATTATTTCATGTTGTTGTTGTTAGGTGCCATAGAGTCGAATGACTCATAGTGACCCTGTGAATAAAAGATCTGAACCTAGTCCTGTCACACACCATCTTCACACTTTGTGACACACAGGAGCCCATTGCAGCAGTCATCATGTCAATCTACCTGGTTGAGGGTCTTCCTCTCCTTCGCTGACCCTCCACCCTTCCTGGCATCATGTCCTTCTCCAAGGAATAGTTCCCTCCTAGCAATATGTCCAAAGTATGTTAGGCAAAGTCTCATCATTCTTGCCTCCAAAGGGCACTCTGGCTGCACCCTCTCCAAGGCACATCTATCCATTTTCTTGGCCATCTGTGGAATGTTCATGGCTCTTCTCCTTTTCCTTTCATCCTTATTTACTGTCTAGCTCTCAGATGCATAGCTAGTAATCAGAAATACCATGGCCTGAATCAGACTTACCTTAGTCCTCAAACTGATATCACTCCTCCTCAATAATTTGGAAAGGTCTCTAACTGCAGATTTCACCAGTGCAATGCATCTCCTTATTTCCTGACTGCTTGTACCAATGGTATTAATTGTGGAACCAAGCAAGATGAAGCTGTTGACAGTTTCAGTCTCCTCTCCATCCATCATGATACTGCCTACTGAACCAGTGGTAAGAATCTTTGTTTTCTTGATATTTTGAGTCACATATACTCTTAAAACCTACACCAATTTCTCCCAATCCACAGTCCCAATTAATGACCTCACTACCTATTTCACAAGCTTCCATGATCATATCACCTATAAGCTCTTTGTCCATCTGTTCTCTTAGACAGCATCTCCACTTGTTCACTGCATACTTTGCCCTCTCAACCACTCAAAGACATTGCCCCCGAAAATACTTTTTCTCTTGCATCCAATTTCCCATTAATAAAATTTACATTAGCTATTTTCCCCTCTATCACTAAAAAACCCCCACCAAACCCTAAGCCCATTTTTAAATCCTACCTTTTTATTCACAGCTCTCTCTCTTTTCTCCCATAAAGTGACATTTATTCCAGTTTATCATGATAGTTAGTTTACACTAATTAATTAAATCTTGGTTTAATTATTAATGGTGCCCTTTTCAAATGTTTTCATTTGAAATGTAAATTACATGGTCAGCCTAACTTTAATGTAAAGATCTTTGAAGGAACTGTCTATGCACAATTTCTCCATAATCCTTAAACCATGTTTTGGACATACTACCCCATGACAACATGCTGTTCTCAAAATTATGAATTCCATCATGTTATTTAAAAAGATCTTTTTGCAGCATTTTTTAACTTAAACTTTCTTCACATAGTTTCAAACCCTCCTAATTTTCCTCTATCACTCTTTAGCTCCCCAGCTGAAACTGTATTGGACAGGTACATAGGAAGTTGATATTTCAACACAGAACCCAGTGCCTGACACATGAAAGTTGGTTTGTTGTTTTCCTTTCTTTTTTAAATATAGCGAGCTGTTGTTTGGGCATACTTTTTAAATTATTTTTTTATCTTATTATTTTGTGTGTACCGTCAAATCGGCTCTAACTGATACAGCAGGAGATTGCCCCTCCTTCTCCAGCAGAATATCTGGTGGATTTGAACCGTGTAACTCTGGGATTGCAGTACAGCTTCTTGCCACAAGGCCACCAGAGCTCCCTTCTGGGGCATATTTTATATTGACATAGTATGCCATAAATTGTGGAAATTTGCTGAAGTAGGATATAAAAAAGATGCTTAACTCGCTCATTCCATACCCCTCTTCAGAACTCTCTTCTCTTCCATGCCTTAAGAATTTCAGTGAGATTTACAAAAACATAACCAAAGCTCTTTTGTTCAACTGTAAGAAATGAGGAGAAAAAATAAACAAGAAAGCAACATAATTATCTTTGTGGTGATAACCTAAGAATTTAGCAAGTACAAATCACACCTATTGAAATTAAAATATCAAATTGCCACAGCATTACCGCTATATTAATATCCCATAACAATGGGATTCCAATTCTTTTTTGGTTATAAAAATTTTAATCTTGCCATTACTTCATTTTTGTGGGCATATCTGCCCATGCCAATTTGTTGCATCTCAAACTGAAGGATTTTTTGCATACGCCAAAGTTTTGCTTTTACTTTTAGCTCAAAGGATCCACAGCTGTTAAGTTCTTTGTGACAGTCCTTTCCCAAGTGCCTCAACTTGCTCATGATGCTTAATTTGAAAAGGTTTTGTGTTGCTTACACTAGAGGTTCACTTCAGTTGCAATGAGCTTAAAGATTGTAAAAGATGTACTTTCATTGTATTCTTATACATTTCACCAACAACTTTCTGAGATATCTGTTTCCTTCTTATTGAAACCTTTACTCATGTTCTTTATTATCATAGTGACCCTATGTACAACAGCTCTGAACTCTACCCTATCCTGAGCTAATCTCGTCTCTGACAGACCTAATGGCATTTCTCCAGTCACTCAGTCAATACGTCTCATCCTTTTCATTAATCATATTCACTATTTGAGTTATTCTTGGTCCTATCAATAGAAATGCTTCTGAATGATTTCAAGAAATAAGCACCTATATTCCTTGAACCACTGTAAGACTCAAGTATTCTGTCACATAAACAGTTCTAGTGTTACAGATTTATTGTTCAAAATGGCTTCTGTAGCATTTACCTGACTTTGCTATGTGGATGGGCAGGAATATGCAAATAGAGCAGGGGACTGGCTAGTCTCCCCATTAAATTGAGCGGCCATAGAAGCAGAATTGGGGAATCTTAACCACCAGCAAAGAAGAACTAGAACATGCAGAGTGGACGTCCTTGGGGCTGAAGATTCCTGCATCCCTTAGACATGGCCTACAGGAACAGCAGTGGCAGCTGTAGCACAGAACTAGAGACCTGACATGGGGAGGCGCTGCCCTTGGGACTGCGATCCCCATGAAACTAGAGCTAAGAGCTTTTGCCCACGTTTGTTGGCAGACTGGGGAGCTAAGAGTATAACTGGCAGCAGAGAGAACTTTGTAACACTGACTAAAGCCACAAGGCTCGAGGCTAAGGTGCCTACAGGCACATTTCAGAAGCTAACCTGACTCACTCTATCTTACTGCCAACCTGAATTATAGCCTTTGACTTCCTAAATATAGTTCTTTATGGTCTGTGTGCTATTGCAAGAGGTTTTGGACCAAGTAGAACAGTAACATTGGTGTTGGGATGAGTAAAGAGAGATGTGGGAGCATGGGTGACATGTATGACTTTACAGGAATTGATTTTGTTATTGCTGGGCACAGTTCCCCTTTGTGGAGTTGATAAAGGTCAGATATGGCCATTCCAATGTGGTCCTTGATCTTTTTACAACAGTGAAGGGTAAACCAAGACCATGAGAAATTTTACTTTCCAGTTGAACATCTGAGGGTTTATTATGAAGAACTGACTTTTGATCAATGGCAAAGTGCTTTTGAGATTTAAAAAATTATTGCATGTTTTATAATACAAATAAATACTTTTACCTCACATTTAGCTTTTCTCTAAAAAGGTTTCAAATTCTTAAACCTGTGTATATTAGGTGCCATCACATTGAGTACAACTCATAGCAACACTATGAACAAAAGATCTGAACCCTGTTCTCTATCCTGTGCCATCCACGCACTTTCCAAACCTGTGTATACACTCAAAATTTCCCTTCATACTATCAAGTGGTTTATAAAACCCATCATGCTCAACAATTTTGTTTCATGTCAGACTGTGTTTTATACCAGAGACACCAAAAGTAGTTTATAAATCAATCAATCTGTTGCATGTTTTAATTACTTTAGGAGCTCATGGGTGATATAAAAGGAGTCCTGGTGCTGCGGTCTGTAGTAAGTTGTGTGGCTATCCCTAAAGCAGGCATCTCTCTGGCAGTTTGAATCTGCCAGCAGCAGCAAGGAAGAAAGATAGGCAATCTTCTCACTTGTTATTTGCAGCCTCTGAAATCCCACTGGATGGTTAGCTCTGAGTCAGAGGCAATAACGGTGATGTAAATTGGTAAAAACTTGACTAAAAAGAGCAGTCTGAGCCCGCCCTGAAGTTGCTCAGAAAAACAGCCTGGCAATATGCTTCTGGAAGCTCATAGTCCTAAAAATTCTATGGAATGCAATTCTAGTCCGATGCACCTGGAGTCAAGGTGCAAGCTAAACTGAGATTGCACTTGAGGGAATTAGGCACAACTGACACCTACCGAGCATCAATCAGTTTCCAGAGAAACTGGATCAGCCACTACTCTTTTGTCTAACGTTCATTCTGTGAAGCCGGTGAAACTGGCAGATCTTGATGGCCACAACAATGGAGGTTACTTACAATCAAAGCCAGGTGACATCCTGGTAGCGTAGCAATACCACGAAGCAGTGTACTAATTTTTCTATGATTGTCACAAATCACCTAAAAGCCCTGATGATTAAAATTCGGTAGAACAGTGTTACAGGTTGAATCATGTCGTTACCCTTGCCCCTCCACAAATATGTAATTCTATGATTTTCAGGACAATGTAATTATCCTATGTAGTGTAAATTCTAATCTCTGTGATGTTAATGAGGTGAGATGAGAGGCAGCTGGGTAATGATGTAGTCCTTCCTATGATGTGATCTGAGATATGCTCCTTCAGTGCCATTAGGACAGGAGGCAATATCCTTGGATCACATTCTTGACTTGATGAAAAGGGAGTTTACCTGGGGTGTGACAATTTCAAGAGAACAGCAGAGAAAAGGAGCTCAGTACCATCAAGAAAGGACACCTCAAGGACACATCCTTTGGATGAAGGTCCCTTGGCTAGGGAAGTTTCTTAACACAGGAGGTGGCCAAGACATAAGGCATTTTCTAAGGAATGCCAGATCTACAGATTCTGAAGGAAACAGACCAAGAGCCATCTCCTTCATTCTAAATTTGGACTTCCAGCCTCTAAAACTGTGAGAGGCTGGATTTGTTGTTAAAGACATCTATTTGTGGTATCTATTACAGTAGTTTTAAATAATGTTTTGCAAATCTCCCCACTACTCACCTTTCCTTTTATTGTGGACTCAGTGTTTATCCCTGTCTATTAATTAACACCAACTATTCTCTCTATATTTCTCCTTCATCAAACAAGAAGAAGAGAATTCTAATTTCCCCTTATCCCACCATTCAAACCTGAAAAATAACCTTGTTACTTCATCCACTCATTTTTTTCTTTCATCAAGTTTATTGAGCACCTACTATGTGCCAGGCACTGTATTAGGCATAGGAAATACAAAGTTGAACAATAACAACAAAGACACAGTTCCTGTCTTCCTGGAGTTTACAATCTAGTGGGTCTGTCATTAATGAAACAAATATATATAAAACTATAATGGTGTTCAATGCTGAGAGAGAGTTGTGTGGTTATGAAAAATGTATAATAGGAGATCTTAAATCTGTCGGGAATTTGAGGCTGCTTCCCTGAGGAAGAAAGTAATGAGCTGAGATGTAAAAGAAAAACACAAATTGACTAGGCAATGAGGAGGGAAATTTCAAGATAAAGGAACAGGGTAAACAAAGGTCCAGTGGAACACTTCAGTCTTACTCCTGATGCTGAAAGAAAAGCAATCAAGGCAGAGTACAAAGTAAAACAGGGAGTAAAATGAGGCAAAGTGGTATTAGTAACAGCTGGCCTCGATTGAGTGCTTTATAGAGGATATGCAGGCTACTGTTCAGTCTCGAGACATTTAACTCACTTAATGTTCAGAACTACTGTATAAAGTAGATCTCATGTTGTTCTTGCTGTAACAACAGCAGCAGCTGTATAAAGTAGAACCTATAGGTTACATAAAATATTGTTATTATAAAAGCAATGAAAAGTCACTAAAGTGTTCTAAGGTAAGAGTGAGAGTGAGGCAGACAGGTCAGCTTGATTAAAATTGCACTTGAAATGTTCACTCTGCCTGCAGTGTAGAGAGAGCAAAGAAAGCAAGCTACCAGACAAGGACTGCTGAAGAGGCCACACAGTAATGCAGGCAAAAGATAGTGATGGCAGATAAGTGGTGAGATTTGAGAGATGTTTACAAAGTAAAATGACAGGACCTGAGAGCTTAATTATGGAAAGCAAACAAAGAGGAGGATGGTGTCCAAGATGAGATTTACATTATTAATTTGGAAATCAGGGTGAATTCAGAGAGAGAGAGGGGAAGATGCGTTGATTAGACTGGAAGTTACTAACTACTTACTAAGAGGAAACTGTAATTCTTGGTACTGACCAACACTGAATAACAGAAACAATACTAAAATGAAAAACCAGAAAGGAGTTTCTGGCAAATTTTCTCACATATATTTGCCTGCAATCATGCATAACCACTAGTACAGGGCTTAAATAAAAGTAGTGCCTTATCACAACTAGTAGTGGCACATGGGTCTTTTGAACTTCTAGGACAGGATGAGAAAACAAAATAAATATCAAAAACATGTTTTTTCAGATGACCATTCCCTAAATCATTAATATTTCTCTTAAAGAAATTTAGACAAAGAAAACTTCAGTTATTTCTAATCTACAGCCATTAAAAAACCCTATTAAGTATAATACTAGGTTTATTCCTATATTTCTTGTTAAGATCTGGGGTTAAGTAAAAACTATCCTTTCTTTTTTTTTTTGAGTGTTTGAATATATAAACATATCCTACCATTTACATCCTCTACACACATTATATTCATCTTTAAAAGGAGACATAAAATACATTACATGAATCCTTCCACAAAAAAGAAAAATCTGTGAAGTTATGATTAAACTAAAATAAAACATAAACTGGACTTTGAGTTAAAAGAGAGGTTACTAATTGTCATTTTAGTCAAGTCACGTGTCCTGAGTTTAAAGATACTTGTTTAATTTTTATTTTAATTGCTAAAATGTACAGATAGTTCAAATTCACCGTCTGCTTCACAGGGGAAAGATGGGTAATCTCCTCTTATGCAATTTACAGCTTCTAAAAACCCACTGAAAGTTCAGCAATGAGTCAGTTCTGACTTAACGTATCAACAACCACCATCTACTTCATAATTAAGTTCTGGAAATTATGAGACAGTGTTTTTCAAAGTGCCTTGGGAGTTTTAAATCTCTATAAAAATATTATTTCTTATAAATTAAAATAGTATTTCTTATAAATTAAAAAGAAATCCAATACCATATATAGAATGCTCAGATCCTTCTTACTCATTTTCTTTACTACTTATATGATTTTTTAAGGGGAAGACCAAGTATGTTTCCTGCATTCCCATTAATAAAGATTGGTACTCTATGATGGGCATAAGGACATACATTTTTAATCTAATTAGACCTTTGCACTGCATTTAAACTAAGGCTCTTCTATAGTTCAAAACTGAACATGGTTGATTTTTTTTTAAATACTGAGGTAAAACACTAACAATTTAATCTGTTCTTCACTGTATTCTCAGCTCTTGAGAAAGTGTCAGTTTTTCCTAATGATGTCGTCCATGGAATTGGTATTATAGAAAGGGGTTTAATGAGGCCAGTACTGTGTAAATAAACATTTATATCATTCCAACACAATGTAAATACTATTTCTCCAAAAGATCTCAGATAGAGGGATGGCTATTATAAATCATGCTGAGCAAGCAAAGCACCAGAAAGTGTCTCAATGAGCTTAGAATTTTCAAGTATCTTAATGAAATGATAATCCAGCTGTTTGATGTTTATCTTAGATATATTTAAGAATATGAATTTTAAAATAGACCCCACTAAGTTTAAATCTATCAGAAATATATTGTAAATCTTTTTTAAAAAGGCTAGTTTTTAAACACTCATTACTTTCATTTTATAACACAATTGAGATTCTCTCATGTTAATTCCAACTTCAACAATCCCTAGAAAATAGATTTCAAATTTTATCAATTATTCCATTTATAGAAGATTGTACATGTCACATAGAACATTAATCAAAGCTAACTTTATAAATTCAGTATGAGCAAATACCCACCTAATTTGGTACTATAAGAACGGTATGAAATTGTTTAATGTGTGCAAAGAAAATTCTCTGAAAAACATTCCCCTTTAAGGAGGAACGATGAAGGCAAAAAATGAATATAAATAGTATTAATTAAAATTTATACAATTACAAATACTACCAAATTTAGCAGGACAGTTAAATTATTCTTTTATGTCTAGTAGTAAATGTTTTAAGGAATGTATAAGTAATAAATTTTAAATCATTTGACCATATATACTCTTGATATTTTGCTTTTTTTTACAGTTTGTGCTTTTTATTTTTACAATTGTACCATTCTTATGTTGCAAACCATATCTTCAAGTTATAAAGTTTACCATCATTTAAAATTCTTTTTTCACATTTTCAAGTTACTTCATAATTCAGCAGGGTGATGATGTCTCTGAGTGTTCAAACCCAGTATTTATATTATTTATTAATTTCACCGGTTTTTTTACAGTAATTAAATATAGACTTAAGTACATTATTTTTGTTAACATTTAAAATGCAGCCTTCTTTTTATTTTACATTAGCCCTAAAACCATTGAATCTTTGTAAATAACAATGACTTATTAACAAATAGTGAGAAAGAGATTCAGCAATTGGTGTGAGCACAACTATTTTCATAAATGCCTATAGTGATATCAAAATTAGGAAATGACATCTTCTTGCCATTAGCGTGTAATTATTTTACAGTATGAGTAGACTTCCCAGGTCACACCAATTAAAAAGAGGGTTAAACCCTAAAAACATAACAACCAAAAGACTGTAATACCTATACCGAATACTTTTTAAACTGCTTTTGGAACAGTAACCACTTCACCACATTCCATTTCATTTTATTGTCTTTTCATGAAAAGGAGACTCTTCCATTAATTGGTAACACTCACATTGTGAATATAAACTTCCTATTCCAGAACTAGAATTTGAGTGCTTGGGTGGCATTCCTGCTATTCGACTGACATCTTCTTTATTTGATGGAGAAGAGCCTCTTTTTCCAAGTGAGCCTCGGCAAGAGCCATTTTAGCTTTAGCCAGTTCCTGTTTAAGAAATTCATTTTCCTCCAGGAGCTGAAACCAGAAGTTTGGAAAATAAGTGAATGATTTTCTGAAAATATTTATAGACTATTAAAACGGTTTTCAAAACTACAACATTTGAAATAATGAAAATATCTGGCACTGGGAAGGGTGCAATTAAACTGAAGATTGCTTTAGGAAATTTTATAGAAATACACATGCCCATAAAATTCACAGGCTCTGAACCAGTAACTCGAAAAGATTACTGACTTCTAACTTGACCCGTCAATAGTTACTTTGCTGAATTTTCATTTTTATTCCTGGACCCCTCTGTAGCTTTAGATTTTGCAGACATTTACTCTTCCTTCTTGGGCTTTTAGGCTGGACTTCTTTTGTGTTCAACTTTCACTGCTCTGGTTTCTTCATCTTTTCCCCTGTTGGCTCCACCTTACTCAAACAAACAAAACCTCTGATATTCTTTAAGATTTCATAGGCCATCTCCTTTTGTCACTGTAGTCTGGAATGATCTCATAAAGCTTATAACTCCACCTCTAACAAGATATCAATAACTTGACACAGTACAGCCTTTTCTCCTGAGCTTCTGAACAGTCTGGTTAGATTATTCATTGAGATGGCCATTCCTCTTTTTTTAATTGAGATTTTAATGAAAATTTAGAGAGAGCCTGGATTTCTATTAATTCATTGTTGCACAATTTCTTCCCTGTCCCTCCCAACTCCAGTTTGCTTTTCTCTTTGAAAAAAAAATTTAAAAAAATCTGTCATTGTTGTCCAATTCCCCACCCCTACCCTAGTCCACTTTACAATGCAGCTCTTATTCTGGACTGCTATACACATAATACCTAATCACACATTCTTTTTAAGCAGTTCTTTCCCTCACCTGTTTCCATGCAGTGCACATTATTTATCCCTTTTGTCTTAGTTTCTCCCAACCTCGATGTCAGTCCTGATTTACAACAGTAGCATTATGCAACAAATATGAGAAATCATCTCACCCCAGTAACAACAGCAAAATTCAGCAGAGCAGCAAACAACAAATGCTGGCGAGGTTGTGGAGAAACTGGAACCCTTATTCACTGTTGGTGGAAGTGTAAAATGGTGCAACCACTCTGGAAGGCAGTTTGATGCTTTCTCAAAAAGTTGGAAACAGAAATACCATTTGACCTAGAAATTCCACTACTGGAAATATACCATAAAGAAACCAGAACTGCCACCCAAGCAGACAGCAAAGGAACTGAAACAACACATGTGCCCATCAACAAACAAACAGACTGAGAAACTGCACTAAAGTCACACAATGGAGTACTATGCAGCACTGAAAAACAAGGAACTCATGAAATATTATATGCAATGGATGATCCTGGAGGACTTTATACTGAGTGAAATATTAGTCACAAAAGGACAAATATTACATTCCTCTTTTACTCTTTTAAGACTCAACTCAAATGCTTGTCGTTGGGTTGTGTGTGTGTGTGTGTGTTTGTGTGTGTGTGTTTAGAGCCATCCCTCAGCTGTTTGTTGTTGTTGTTATATGCCGTCGAGTCACTTGCGACTCATAGCGACCCTATGTACAACAGCCCTAAACTCCGCTCTGTCCTGTGCCAATTGCACTGTCTCTGATACTCTCATCCCAAATTATCCCAGTCACTGAATCAATCCACCTCATAGAGGGCCTTCCTCTCCTGCGCTGTCCCTCCACCCTCCCAAGCATGATGTCTCTCTCTAAGGACCGGTCTCTCCTCACAACATGTCCAAAGTATGTTAGACGGAGCCTCAGAATCCTTGCTTCCAAGGAGCCACCCGGTTTAACTCTTTCCAGGACAAATCTGTTTGTCTTCCTAGCAGTCCATGGTATTCTCAATACTCTTCTCCAGCACCACAGCTCAAAGACATCTATCCCTCAGCTACCTCAATTAAATTCACAGGTGGGGAAAAAAAACCCCAACCCCAAACCAAAACAACCCCCAAACTTAATTGCTATGGAGTAAGAACTGTCAAAATGGACTCTTGCAGGAGTTTTCAGAGGCTGTAAACTGCACAGGAAGAAACTGTCCATCTTTCTCTTTAGGAGCAGCTGGTGAGTTTGAACAACTTGCCTTTATTTCCCTGTACTTCCCCTATCTCTAGCATAACACTTGACACAGAATGCTGTGATCACCAAATGCACACTTCTGCCTTCCCCATTCCAGAGTTCTGCAGCAGATACAAACAGTGTACTGTTCAAACCAGAACTGGCACCTAACTAATCCTGATTGAACAGAAGAATGGATGCACTGTGTTACTATCATACGGAAATAAAACTCTGATGAACATTTTCATGTGCAATAGCAAAAAATCAGAAGCAACTGAAATGAAAACAAATGTTAGCAACCCTGTGTAAAACAGCCCTAAAACCTGCTCTCTCCTGTGCCAACTTTATTGTCTCCAACACACCTATCCTCCTTAACCTAGTCACTGAATCAATCCATCATGTCGATGGTCTCCCTCTTTCTCTGTCCCTCCATCCTTCCAAGTACAATATCCCCTCCAAGGATGAGTCCCTCCTTGCAACATGCCCAAAGTATGTCAGATGAAGTCTCAGAATCCTTGCCTCCAAGGAGCAGCCTGCCTTCACCCACTCTAGGATAAACCTGTTTGTTCACCTGGCAGTCCAAAAATAATATACACATTATGTTGTAAATTTTTTTAAAGGAAAAAAAAGCCTAAGAGTAAAGTACACAAATATACTGACTGCACTACAGGAGATTAAGCTTAGGTTGATTTCAACCCATAGCAGCTCTATAGGATAGACTACAGGACAGAGAACTGCCTTTGAGAGTTCCAAGACGGTGAATCTTTACCGAAGCAGACAGACTGCCCTATCTTCTTCCTGCAGAATGATCAGAACCACTGAAGGGTTTAAACTTCTGACCAATTATCAAGCAAGCACTGTAACCCCTGTGCCCATTGCTGCTGTTGTTGTGTGCCATTGAATTGGAACTGAGTCATAGCTGACACTCCAGCAGGTTTTCAGAGGCAGTAAATCACATGTGAGGGAACCACCCATCTTCCTTCCCATGATGCAGCTGGAGGATTTGCACCATGTGCTTTTGTGACTGCAGTGCAGCTTCTCATTACTAGGCTACCAGAGCTCCCTGTCCACAGGAGGTATTGAAGTTACTCTCTATATTTTAAAATAGCTCCTCAAAGGTTCTGAATTACTACAATACTTTAAAATACTGAAATGAGTCTATCCTGCAGGAAGTCTCCCTATTTTGCAATTGCTGGGGTTAGACCCTCCTGCCCTCCCTCAGCCACAGCCCCCTACTTAGTCCTCTACTTCCTCAGTGGGGAGACTGGCTGGCATAATACACAGCAAGCTGTGGTGCTAGTTCACAGCCACGCTGCTCTGGTGGTTCAAATCCACCAGTGGCCACGCAGGCACCCTCGCATAGGCAGTCTCCTCCCATGCAATTTCATCTTCGGAAATATAATGAAGGGTCAACTGTGAGTTTGAACTGACTCTACGACAATGAGTCTGAGTTTTTAAGAGCATTTTCTCACTAGACTTCATCTTCTAGGAAAGCTGAGCAGAAAGCAGTACTGTATGTATGGCTTCTAGCACCATCCGTGGGCTCAATAAGCATGACTTATAAAACCAGTATTTTCACTATTTCAAAATTTATACTTAACAATTTTAATTGCTAATGCTTAATACTATTTTTACCTGTTCCTTAGTCAAGTTCTGAGAAGAGCAATGAACCTCTGGACTTGTTTGAGTGGTCTGAGTGACACTTTGGTGCTTCTTAAGGTCACGACTGCCATGGGTCAGGGACACCGAATCACTCTCTTCCCAGTCACTTCCAGTGTTAATTATCTGAGAATCTGATCAAACAAAATGCTCAGATGAACTGGCTTCCATACTTGACAAATTTCTATTGTAAAACATTATTTGTAAATGAGTATATATTATTATGTGAACAATGATACAACACAGGTAACATTAACTCTGATTACTGATAACAGCTGCCCAAACCAAGTGGGCTGTGAGGTGTACAAAAGAAAAAGTAGAAATTTGATGCTGTGCTTTTGTCTTCCCTGATAAAAGAATACAAAAAATAAACTTACAAAAATTTACACTGAGTATTATAATTATTAAAAGTATATTTCTTGTTTGTTAGGAATGTAAAATGAGTGCAAGTACATAAAATAAACCTGTAAAATGTGCAAGAACAAAGTTAGTATTAAGATTCTTAGAGGTTTCATTTTTAAAAAAGAAAAAAGATGCAATTATGATACATATTAGATTTAATACAACAAATTTTGGATGATTATAGACTTTTCTCGCTTTTCCTTGAGTTGATGTAAATATATGTCCACCTTGCAAAAGAAATGGAGATCCATTTATGCTAACTAAAAAAAAAATAATTATATGCCAGAAAATCTCACATACACTTAAGGGTAGAGAACAATGTGGAATCTGAGGAATGGAATTGTTGTCATGTGCCAACATGTGCCTGTAATTCATAGCAACCCTATGTACAACAGCTCTGAAGCCTCCCTGTCCTGCCAGTCTCATTGAATCCAACACAACTACCCCCACTGCCTTAGTTACTGTGTCAAACCATCTCATCAAGGGTATTCCTCTCCTCCTCTGTCCTTCTACCCTTCCAAGCATGATGTCATTCTCCAAGGACCAGACCCTCCTGGCCATGTACCCCAACTAAGTGAGATAGAGCTTAAAAATCTTAGCCTTAAAAGAGAAACTTGGTTTCACCTCTTCAAGACAAATCTGTTTGCTTTAGGCAAATAAAAAACCCTTAATACCCTCTCTGATCCCCAATTTAAAATTAATTACAAGGGGAAAAGATGCATACTACATAGGATTAACATTTCTGTATTTCATTGATATAGATAGCATGTCAGTACAAATTTAAAGCTAATTCTAGTAAGTTAATGTTTATTTGTTGCTCTACGGAAGCAAAGATTTTGAAGCTCGGTCTCAGATACTTTGAGCATATGGACAGGAGGGACCAGTACTTGGAGAAAGGTGGTTGGAAAGGTGGAGGGGACAGCACTACATGAGACTGAAAGACACAGTAACTGGGGTAAAGGTGGTAGGTGTGTTAGAAATAGTGGGATTGGCTCAGGATAAGGCAATGTTTAGAGCTATTGTGCATAGGGTTGTTATAAGTTGTAGGTGACTCGATGGCACATAACAATAATAATATTTATCTGGTAAGACTTTTAACAATAATTATAGAAATAACTAAAAAGATATTAAAATAAAATGAAAACATGTGTCAATGTGATCTTATTTTTTTTTATATATGTTCTGTCATTTCACAGAGATTTTAAAGAAGGTAAAACAAAAGCATTACCAGTCCCCCATCTTTTACCCTCAACTAGCTATTACTAGAATGAGGTCTAAAACATTTATACTACTACTGATGTGTTTGTTTGTTTGTTGTCTTTCCATGCTACCTTAAAAGATACTAATATTACAGACTTAAAAATATTTTGTTAGAGAATAAATTTTAAAGAAAAAACTACATTATTATAGAAAAGAACTGGGAGGAGGGTAGAGAGAATAGTGCAACAATGAATGAGTGGAAGCCCAAAATCTCTGTAAATGTTTATGAAAATTAATAAAATATAATTATAGAAAAAAAAGAAAATTGAGAAAACCTTAAGAAGAGGGACCAAATTCACCAGAGCATGAGCAATTCTAATGAGTGTTCATGACAAGGCAAATAACATGGAGATGAAGAACTACAAGGGGTATGCTCATTTAGTTACATGTATTTAAAAAGGAGCCAAGTGAAATAAAGCTAACAAAGGAGATAAGTCTGTAAGATTAAGAAATCCTTTCTTACTTTCACTCAAAATACATTTGTACAATGGGCAATGTAGATGAGTTCTTTTGAGAGACAGGTCCAAACATAGCTATTTCATTATAACGTACTGAAATAATCTTGTAATCTTCCACTATTGTATTAACGATATGCATCAATATTAGCCATAAGCTTGAATGAAAACTAAAGAATCAAAACAAAAACAATTCAACTTAGAAATGTCAGCAGCTAATCATCATATATACATACCTCTAATACGAAAAGAGCCATCATCATTTCTTTCTACTACAAGGTGATCAATATGGACAATTACAGGCTCTGGTTCAAGGGATATCGTACTACTACGTGGACTGTCATCCTACAGGAAAGAGAAACAGTATTTGCACGTTGTTCTTAAAATAAGCGAGAAAATTAAAATAATCATTTTCTTAAACATTAGTAAAAAAAATTTTAAGGAGCAGGTAAGAAATACATCACTACATGTTTTAGCAAGAAGGTATATTCAGTGAGAAAACTGCCTGTTCTATCTGACATTCTCTGACTTACAAGAAGGCTATGTAATTTACCATAGGCACTATCTTTTTTTTCCCCATAAACTCTATCTTAATTAATGCTGATAGAAACATCTACTTCAGAGAAAGTACATTCTTAGATATGAATCAGAAGTCCAGGTAGGTAAAGCGAGCATTTAGGATATGACAATACAAACAGACATTAACATACTTTTAAATTTATTTTTGTGTTGGAAATTTGTATCTTCATTGGCATCACTGTTGCAATAGTTTCATCTTCCAAAAAATGTTGAATATTCATAAGAGTAGACGTTAGAAACTCAGTGCTAAAATCTACTATATGGCATTGGAGATAGCCATTTTTTTCTGCAAGCAAAGAGTGTACTACTGCACCAGGCCCACTTTCAAATCTCAGAGTGATTGTAGGAGAGGATTTGGAATGCATTACAGCTTTCTGATCTGAACCTATGAAAAATAAACACAAACATTTTAATGTTTTAGCACAATTAAGAGTATCAATCTGTTATTTATCCTTAAGATGTTAGCTTGAATTTTCAAAATATTAAATAATAGATGAAAAGTCTTGATGATTACCCTGAGTTCATTTAAATATTTAAACTGCATATACATATATATAATAATCTTAGTCTCCATTTTTCATAGGCAGCTTTCAACTACTGTATTATAGACTTTGTAGTATTTTTTCCCTCTCTAATGTCTATATTTTAGGTATGGAGAAAGCATGTCACAGTGTCTCTGATACAATATACCTCTGATGGCTTGCATTCAGCTGCTAATCAAAAAGCTGAAGGTTCAAATCCTCCTAGTAGCAGTTGTTGTTGTTATGTGTTGTCGAGTCACTTGTGACTCATAGCGACCCTATGAACAACAGCCCTACACTCTGCTCTGTTCTGTGTCAATCGCACTGCCTCTGACAATGCCATCCCGATTACCCCAGTCACTGAATCAATCCACCTCATAGAGGGTCTTCCCCTCCTGCGCCTGCCCTCCAACCTCCCGAGCATGATGTCCCTCTCCGAGGGCCTGTCCCTCCTTGCAACATGCCCAAAGTATGTCAGATGAAGCCCCAGAATCCTTGCTTCCAAGGAGTATCCTGGTTTAACCCTCTCCAGGTTGAATTTATTTGTTTTCCTGGCAGTCCATGGTATATTCAATACTCTCCTCCAGCACCACAGCTCAAAGGCATCAATTCTCCTTCTATCCTCCCTAGTCACTGTCCAACTCGCTGATGCATAACAAGTGATTGCAAAGACCATAGCCTGTATCAGACGCACCTTAGTCTCCAGAGTGGTACCACTGCTCTCCAGTACCCTGGAGAGGTCCCTAATAGCAGACTTTCCCATCACAATACGTTTTTTGATTTCTTGGCTGCTGGTGCCAAGTAGTAGTAGTTTAGAAAAAATTGTGGGTGACCTGGTTCCACTAAGATTATAGCCTGGAACACCCTAAGAACCTCAGTTTATTCCTTAAAACATGACGTCACCATGCCATGAGTAGTAAGTGATTAAGGGCAGGAAGTTTCTTTATGTTTGTTCTGATGAGTACTATTAATCAATCATCAAAATAAACCAATGATGAGTTTTTAAAATTTCTAAGAATTCTTTAAAAACTCATAGATATTTGTAATAATAAAGTTCATTATCCAATGCCACTGTTGTTGTTGTGTACCACTGACAGAACCAACCCATCCAGTGGGTTTTCAGAGGCAGTTAACTACACGGGAGGAGATTACCCATCTCTCTCCCACAGACAGAGCCGCTGTTGGCCTCAAACCAGGTGCCTTCAGGATTGCAGCACAGCTTCTTGCCACTAGGCCACCATTACTGAAGAGTTTTTCAAGGCCACAATCCCAAAGCTTGAGCAAAGTGATGAGTAGAACAGAAGCACACACAATGGATTAGAGAGTATGCCATGAATCTGGATCCAACTTTAATGATGATTCCCCATTGGGTTTCTTAGGCTATTATGCCCTGGAAGTACTAAAGTCTTCTTATTCTGTCTATGACCACTGAGTCAAGTTAGAAGCATACTGACACTATAAAGAGAGTAGAACTGGCCCACAGGTTTTTCCAAGGCAGCCAGAATGCTCCTTAGACGTGAGAATAGTCAGATGCCGTCTCACATACTTTGGGCATGCGATCAGGAGAGGTCAGTCGCTGGAGAAGGACATCATGGGTGGTGGACATGAGGGTCAGAGAAAATGAAGGAGACTTTCAACAACTGGATTCACACAGTGGGTGCAACAATCGGCTCACGCACAGCAATGGTCTGAGGCTGATACATGACCAGGCAAGTTTTCATTCCGTTGTAAAGAGGGCTGAGAGGAGTTGACACCAGCTGGATGGCATCTGACAACAATAAATTTTTACAGCAGTAGACGGACACATTCCCCACCACCCCCGCGAGTAAACTGCTGCCTCAAACCATTAACCTTTCAATTAACAGCCAAACACTTAACCACTGGACCCAAAACATCCAAATACAACAATAAACAGAAAAACAAATTAAACAAAAGCATTTAACTGTATTAATTGTTCATGTTTGAGAGACTGCAGTGTATATAAACTATAGTTCAAACACTATCTTCATTAATACGGTTTACTGTTTGAACGCTCCAGGCTGTGCTGTTGTTTTTTCTACTCTTTCCCATTCCCATCTTTTCTTTTGTTTCTCTTTAAACAAGTTAAGATACTTAGGGGGGAAAAAAGAGTATTAGCTGCACTGACACTGTAAATCATACATTAGAAACTTTCGAATGATTTCTTCAGTTAGTAACAAAATCAAACAATCTAATAATCCATGGCTCTGAATGAGACATGAAGAGTAATGGAAAAGTTACGCAAATTGAAATAATCTAGGAGTATATATATTAGAAAGTGTTTAACTGGGTCTAGGTTTTGAAATCTTCTTTCCCCTTCTACTATGGCACCTAGCAACATGAAATCTTTCTATACTCTTATTTAGCTTCTCCCATGTTGCATGCTACTGGAATTTAGACTTGCTAATGAGACTGTTAACAGCTATAGTTTGCTTGGCTCCACAGTCAACACCCTTGGCACCAGCAGCCAAGAAATCAATAGACATATTGTGATGGGAAAGTCTGCTGGTAGGAATCTCTCCAAAGTGCTGAAGAGCAATGGTGTCACTCTAAAGACTAAGGTGGGCCTGATAAAGGACATGGTCTTTGCAAATCACTTGCTATGTGTCAGAAAGCTGGACAATGACTAGGGAGGATAGAAGGAGAATTGATGCCTTTGAGCTGTGGTGTTGGAGAAGAGTATTGAATATACCATGGACTGCTAAGAAAATGAACAGGTTCATCCTAGAGAGGGTGAAACCAGGCTGCTCCTTGGAGGCAAGGATTCTGAAGCTTTGTCTGACATACTTTGGACATGTGGAAGGAGGGACAGGTCCTTGGAGACGGATGTCATGCTTGGGAGGGTGGAGGGCAGGCGCAGGAGAGGAAGACCTTCTATGAGGTGGATTGATTCAGTGACTGGGGTAATTAGGGTAGGTGTGTCAGAGACACACACGATTGTGCCATTGGCATAGGCTAGAGCAGGGTTTAGGGCTGTTGTACATAGGGCCACGGGCAACTCGACGGCACATAACAAAAATATAAAATTCTCAGATGGTTTTACAAGTTCTGGCAGCAAAATGGTTAAACAGTCAGCTGCTAACCAGAAAGCTGGTGGTCTGAACTCACCAGATGCTCCTGGGGTAGAGGGAGCACCTTGCAATCTACTCCCAGAAGGTCATGGCCTTGGAAACCTTGGGAGGCAGTTTTACTCTGTCTTACATTGTAAGTTAGAATACAACAAAAAATTCTCCCCAAAATTTCTCCTATGATGCTGGCCATGGACAAATGACACATTTACCTACAGTTCTCAGGATTTTAGGACAGAATAATTAAATGATGTGGGGTTCTATCTATTTTAACATGGTAGGCACAAGATATCATACTCTATATAGCAAATAAAATTATATAGCTCAATTACTTTGCAAAAGATGAAAAATAAACCCCCAACAAAACCTAATCACTGTTATTCTTTAATACAACTATTTTCCTAAAGATAAATTCATTTCTTCAAATGAATGAAAGGAGGATGGATTAATGGCTTAGTGGTAAGGAGTTGAGCTGCTAACCTAAAGGTACAGGGTTCAAACACAGCAGCTGCTTCACATGAGAAAGATGGGTAATCTTCCTGTGTGATTTACAGCCTCTGAAAACTTTCTAGAGGGACAGCTATGAGTGGGTTCCAACTGGTACATAACACTCACTTCACACAGTATATATTATTTAAATCTCTGTCTAAGCCAACCTGGTGATCTTAGAATGAAGTACTGTAAGAATAAGATACATAGTGTTTTTTCCCAATTACCAAGTAACATGCCAGCATAGAAAACGTTTGCTTATAAGAAGACAACAGAATAGAGACTGAGATTTATTCCAGGATGAAACTCAATTTGACCTTATAGGATGACTTAATCACTCTTTTCATGCAGAAAGAGCTCAGGATTTTTAGATCCATTAATTCAATGAATGGAAAAACTAAAAAAGTATGACTATGAACTTAACATTAGCATAATAAAAAAGAATGTAAAGGATATACCTTCAACAAATTCTACAGGTCTAATAACCTAATAAAAATCAGGCATGGAAATAAAGTCACCTTAAGAAATACGTTCAAAATCTTTCAAATGTCCATGATTACTATTTTTATTTATTTATATATACATATACATATACATATATATATATATATATAAAATTTTCTCTTAATTCAGTTATGTCAAAGATAGAACTGATGAATAATATATATTCATAATACATGTATAATAAATAAAAATTTAAATCCTATTACTTTTTAAAAAACCCCATAAGGCTAGTACAAAGAACACATGTTTTACCTACTGAACGCTGACCAAGGTAATGCCGGAAGCTGATGTTCCCTAACTGATCTGGCGTCACTTGGTTCACTTGAAGGCAGATTTCAGTATCTTCTCCTCGGATGTCCATTTCTCCACTAACACCAGCAATTTTAAACACCACAACTGACATCTATGAATAATTGTATAAGTAATATTAGTATACAAACTTCAAAACTTAATGCAGGAAACTTTCATAACTTCTAAAAAGAAAATTGAGACCACACAACACAAAATATGGACTTCTGACAAAAAGTACATGAAAATTTCATTTTCTTTTCTTTACATTTATCCAAGTCCATACACTATACTCCCCAAGCTATAAAGACACACCGTATGATATTTCCAAGTAAGCGTTTTTCACTGAGAAAACAAAAAACAGAAGACATTCTTTAATAAAGTGAAAATGATCACACACATATACACACACAAAAAGTTTATAGCTGAAACTCCAGAGAGTTTTCTGAGGCTATAAATCTCATGGAAGATTTCCTATGTTTGTCCTGAGGGGCTGCTGGAGGATTTAAACCTCCAGGGAGGGACAATCTTTGGCCTAGCAGCACATCTCCATATGAATTATACCACCACTAAAAGGGAAACATAATTATTTTCTAAGCCTCCTATAAGAATACTTTACCGAGTTAAACAGACAAGATCCCAAACTCTCTGCCGTCCAATCAGTTCAGACTCAAGGGACCCTTCATTGGGTTTTGGGAGGCAACTTCACTTGATGGGAGGCAACTGCCCATCTCTCTTCCTTGGAGTAACTAGTGGATTCAAACCACTGATCTTTTGGTTAGCAATATAACATATAATGTACTACATTACCAGGATAAAATCATAAAAAAAAACCCCAGAAACACTTATTGCCATAATATTTGGTTGCCAGTTTGGGGCTGGAATTCAGTTTGGGAAGATGAGTGGAGCACCCAAATTCTACAAAGTGTGTTTTCTGGTTTTGTTTGAAACTTGGGTGTGGAATGTTTGTTCACAATTGGGTGTGTGCTGATTGGATCTGGTCTCACATTTAAAAAGGCATTTGGGCCCCTCAGACCTGGTTTTGTTTTTGGTCCAACATTCTTCTAAGTGGGATGGCACTGGTCTGTCAGTTTGCTGTACAGGGGTAGCTCATGATTGTTGTGATGCTAAACACTGTGACACTAATGTATTAAATGTGATAATGGCTGTCCATGGTGGACAGTGTTTAGTGGAGCTTCCAGATTAAAACAGGCGTGGAAGCAGAAGTGGCATCTACTTTCTAAATAAATTGCCTCTGGAAACTCGATGAACTTAGAGAAATGATGAAAGTTATGTAAGTGTTCAGGTCTTTCATTCATAGGGTCACTATGAGTCATCTACGACTCAGTGGCACTTAATAGCAACAACAACATTGCCATGAAGTTGGAACTGACCCTTCTGTGGGTTTTCAGAGGCTATAAATTACATAGGAGACTGTCATCTTTCTTCTGAGGCACAACTGATGAACTCACTAGACCACCAGAGGTGAGCTTAAAATAAATCAGTAAACATTTTTCTTTTATAGAAAGTCTCAAGGTGTGGTCACCTTCCTAGCCATTAAACTTTTTCAAAATAAATGAACTAAAATATAAGGTGAAAAAGTAAGGAAAGTTGGAAAAGAGAACAAACTTCCCACACAAACTGATAATAAAACAATTTTAGAAAAGAAATATGTAAAGAAAAACAATTCCAAGAAAGGGAAGAAGGCATGTTCAAGACTACAAGAAACCAAGTAAATTATCCACAATTAGTTAATAAATTTTCTGTATTAAAGTGCTAAAATATACATACATAATGAATATTTAAAAAAATAAAACTTGATTAGCATTTCTCTTCACAGACTCTTGGATATAATTACCAGGTCATGGTGGTCTTGAGCACCCTCTGAGTTTGTACTGATGGCATCTGGGGAGGTTTCACCATAATTTGGTATGTTTGTGCTGGTATTCACACTCTCTGCTGGGTTCTGGTAATTTGTAATTGAGTTCTTTTTAATACCTAAGACAATACAAAAATCAACTAAGAAATTAAAATTCGTTTTACACATGATCAACGTTTTTGTTGTATAACCAAAAAAAGACCTCTTTCCAAATATAGCAAAGAAAAACCTTATTACGGTAGTGGTGGGTTTTAAGTGCCATCAAGTTGACTACACTCATAGGAACACAGGAGGTGACCCTAGGAAGGTACTGGAACTTTGCCCTATCCTGTTGCATCTTCATAATCTCTGATATGCTCAACCCCATTGTTACAGTCACTGTGTTGACTTGAGGGTTTTCTTTTCCTTCACTGACCCTCTACCTTTACCAGTATGATGTCCTTTTTTCAAGGAGTTGCCCCTCCTGACATCCCAAAGTATGTGAGGCCACGTTTCCCCACCCTGGTCTCTAACGATTGTACTTCCTCCAAGACAGACTCATCTGTTCTTTTGGCAGCCCAAGAGATATTAAAAACAATGAGACCTAATTCTTAGAATAAAATGTTATTCTTTCCCTTTCATTGCCATCAAATCAGAACTGATTCACAGCTGACCCCAGAGAATGTTTCCTGGGCTGTAAAGCTTGTGGGATGGTACTGTTCATATTTCGCCTGCAGTTGATTCTGGTGGATTCCAACCATCAGAGAGATGCCACCTTCGGGTTAGCAGTCCAACTTTCTATGGATTACATGAACAAAGTTCCCTTAAAATGCCACAGATATACACTATAACATTGTATTTCACTTATACATGTAGAGATTGCTGAGATGGTGTATGTTTTATAATGTATACTTTTGCCACAATTAAAACAAAGTTGTAGGCTCTAAAGTTGGGCTTAAAACCCCCTCAGCCTGCATCAACCAATAGGTTTTTTGTTTGTTTTTTCCCCTTTTCCAATAGGATGGTCTCAACTATGTGTCTGTGTCACTCACATTTTGACAATTCTCATAGTATTTTACATTTTTCATAGCACTATTGTACACTTAACAGACTATATAGTACATTGCTGTTGTTATACACCGTCAAGTTGGAATTGATTCACAGCTGATCCTCTAGTGGGTTTTCAGAGGCTGTAAATCATCCAGGGGGATCTGTCCATCTATCTTCTATGGAGTAGCTGGTGGATCAAACTTCAAGTTCGCAGCACAACTCCTTACAACTAAGCCACCAGGCTTCTCTGACTGAAGTAGAGTGTAAACGTACTTTTTATGTGCACTGGAAAAAAAAATTGTATGACTAGCTTTATTGCAATATCCACTTTACTGCAGTGCTCTGGAACCAAGGCCACAATCTCTCTGAGGACTGTGATTAATTAGCAGTACAATTTCTACAGTCACAGTAGATGGATTGAAACCACCTACTCTGAGTAAATCATTTAGCATCTTTGCAAATGATACCACATAATTAATTGAGGTATAAGTATTATAAATAACATAGCAAATAGGGCTAATACATAGCAAATACTCAATATAAATGTTATCTACTATTATAGGGTTAAGGGAGCACTGGTGGCCTAGTGGTAAGAAACTGCACTGCAATTCTGAAGGCAGGTAGTTCAAATCCATCAGTTGCTCCATGGAAGAAGGATGGGCAATCTCCTCTCATGCAATGAACTGTCTCTGAAAACTCACCAGAGGGTCAGCTATGAAATCAGTTCCAACTTGATAGTATATAAGAACAACAAAAAAATAGAGTTCAAATTAAGTTAAGTGATTTAAGCACTTGGAAATAAGTTACCACTATAGTGGTGTTGGGTGTTATGTGCCATCGAAACCCCTGTAACTCATAACGACTCTATGTACATTAGCTCTGAACCCTATCCTGAGCCAGTCCACTGACTCTGACACACCTAAGCCTATTACCCCAGTGACTGTGTCAATCCATCTCATCTGGGGTCTTCCTCTCCTATGCTGTCTCTCCACTGTTATGAGCATGATGTCCTTCTATGTCTATCTGCGGCAACTACTATCTAACTATGGCCCATACTTTTACTCCTACTTACAAAGTCCCTGTTGACTTACTACTGGGGATGCACCTAATATTTTCTAAATCATTCCTACTGTCCTACATTGGAGGAGGTTGCCTCTGAATAAAATGGGAAAACTGTAGTCAAGTCACACATAACCACATTGTATGCACATTTTGAGAATCAGTTGGCTCAGTCTGATAAAAATCTACTGTCAGAGGTCATATAAAACTCTTCTGGCACATGAAGACAATCTACACAAATTCTCCACCACTAATCTGCCAGTTTGCTATACTCTTCTTGGGATGTGTGTTCCTGTGATACTGAAAGCTATACCACTGGTATTTCAAATACCAGCAGAGTCACCCATGACTGTGCTACAATCTTGAATCACCATGGTTCTAATGCACCAGCTGCTCTGCAGGAGAAGGATGGACAATCTCCTGCTTTGCAATTATGTACCATTGAAAACCTGCTGGAGCTAAGGGTCAGTTCCAACTTTCCAGTATTCAACAACAACGAACAGCAACCATGACTGAAAATGAGAAGAGCTGAAACATTCATTAATCAGAATGCAGAATACAGAATGAATCTAGGACAATCAGAAGTTGTCAAAAAGGAAATGGAATGCATTATTAATGTAGTTATTAATATGCTGAAATAGGCTAGTATTAGTCAATTCAAACTGGACAAATATGTAATCTATTATTCTGAGAATGAGAAGTTGAAAAGGCGCAGTGCTGCATTCATCTTCAAAAGAGTATTTCCAAGCAACAAATGCTGGCGAGGTTGTGGAGAAACTGGAACCCTTATTCACTGTTGGTAGGAGTGTAAAATGGTGCAACCCCTGTGGAAAGCGGTATGGCGCTTTCTCAAAAAGTTGCAAA
>NW_006399818.1:8535446-8557337 GCF_000299155.1 Elephantulus edwardii
GGCAAAGGACACACTGACAAAGGAGATCAATCAGAACTGGCTTTGACAAGCACTGTGGCAACTGGACAATTAAAACAGACTTTCAAGCGGGGGGGAAGAAGAACGAACTGGGGAGGAGGGTAGAGAAAATAGTGCAACAATGAATGAATGAAACCCCAAAATTTCTGTAAATATTCATTAAAATTAATAAAATTTAATAATAAAGAATTTTTTTAAAAAGGGGGGGGGGAAGAGTATTCCCAGATCTATCCTGAAGTACACTACTGTCAGAGATAGGGTTTTATTATTTCACTATAAGGAACACCACTTAATACAACTATTATTCAAATGCATGCATTGGGCACTAATGCCAAAAAGGAAGAAATTAAAGTTTGGGGATTTTTTATGGCTGCAGCCATATTTACACTTCCTTGTTTGTGCTAATGCTGGGCAGGCTCTCACTTGTCCCTTGCAAGTACCTTGGAGGGTGAGGGGCTCAGGAGGGCTGGACCTGGCTTCCTGGGCAAAGGCATTGTGCCTTTTGGCTACGTATTTTTGGCTTCATTCTCCACAGAATGATACATGGTAAGGTACATTTGGTGTAAGTTGATTTCCTCATATTTACAGAACAGAATAAAGTGTGTCTCTGAGAAGTCAGGTCTGCCTTTAGTAGAAGGGAAAAGGGAAGATGGAGACTGACACTAAAAAAGAGATGTGTGGAGTCCTGTGCTGGTTTTGGCCTGGACTGTGGGACCATAAAGCAGCTCTCATTGTCATCATTTCAGACTGGGGATGACTGTTGGGTTTGGAAGGTCTTCATTCTACATCTTCCCTCTTAGCATCTGAGATCTCCCGAGCCTAACCAGGAACTCTTGGCACTAAAAGGTTTATTCCAGCCATTGTCCTTTCACCAATGTTATATGTTCTGGGACGATAGGAATAGAGCTGAGGTTGCTCAGTACTATAGCTCCCTCCTCTTCCTCTTCCCTCTCTATGGGAAGGTCTGGAAAATGCAGTGTCAAGGCTTGCAGGTCAGCAACTACATCTTCTCCATCCCCCACAGGTGCCAACTCCACTTGCTCCTGTTCACAATCTTAGCTCTGGGCTGAGTAGCCAGCTGGGCCTGTCATTGCTTCCTCCATGCCCTTCACTGTTCCAATCCCTATTGCCTTCTGTGGAGCCCAAGTTAGGCATGAGTTCCTCAGTCTGACTGGGGAAGATACACTCTGAGTGATGGTGTCTATCCCTAAAATTACTGCTGCCATCTGGGCTAGAGGCTGATCAGAGCATGCAGTGGTATCCAAACCTTCACTGCCAGTCAAGAAATTCATTATTTTTGTCAACATCTACAGTATAGAAGTGATAAAATATGCAATTAAGTTGTAATTGATATTGTTAGGTCCTGTGGAGTCGTGTACAACTCATTGTGAACTCAAACAAGTCTATGAACAACAGGCCTGAATTCGGTCCTATCCTGTGCCAATCCTCACCACTTCTCACATCTCTGCACCCACAGTCTAGTCACAGTGTCAATCCATTTGGTTGAGGGTCTTCCTCTCTTTTGCTGGCCCTCTATTTCTCCAAGCATAATGTCATCTCTAAGAAGATGCCTTTCCTATCAACATGCCCAAAGTATGTGACATGAAGTTCTGTCATCTTTGTCTCTAAGGAGCACTCTGATTGTACTTTTTCTAATACATATCTGTTTGCTTTTCTGACAGTCCATGGAATATTTAGTACTCTTCTCCAATACCAGAGCTCAAAGGCATCAATTTTTTTAAAATTTTTTTTTCCTGGCATTCTTAGTCAATGTTCAGCTCTTAGCTGCATAGCAAGTCATTAGAAAGACCATGACATGAATCAGGCACACCTTAGTCTTCAAACTGACATCACTGCTTCTCATTAATTTGGAAAGATCCTTGTCTCCAGGTTTCCCTAGTGCAATACAGCTCCTGATCTCCTGACTACCGGTACCAAGGATGTTGATTATGGAGCCAAAGAAGAAGTCATTAACAATTTCAATCTCTTCTCCATCTATCTTATATAACAGTCCAGTGGTGAGTTGTTGTGTTCTTGATGCTGAGATGTAATCCATATAGAAGGCTGTACTTCTTGATCCTCTGCTTCAGGCTTTTCTCCCTTTCAGCAAATAAGGCTCTGTCATCTTCTTAATGCAGGTTGTCTGATCCTGATGCCACATTCTTCCTTACAAATTCATGATTTTTGAATGATTCAGTTGGCATACAGATTCAATTAGGTACAGAGATAATAAAATGTCTTTAATTTTAAAATTAAATTTTGCTTTAATTTTAAATCTTCATTTCTTAATTTTAAACCATGTAGCTCTGTTCACACAATAATCTCTTGGTCTAGGTATAGGTTTTTCATGATCATAAGTAAGTGTTCTGAGATTTTCATTCCTTTCAATATTAACCATAATCTGTTATGATCCACAGAGTCAATGGCTTTACAAAGTCATAGAAATAGATCTTTTTCTGGTATTCTCTGCTTTCAATGAGGATTCATCTAGCATCAGCAATGATATCTCTGGTGCCACAAACTCTTCTATATCCAGCTTCAACTTCTGGCAGTTCTCTGTTTATATTCTGTTCTAGTTGTTGTGAATGATTTTCAGCAACATTCTGCTTGCACTGGATATTAATGATATTGTTTTATAATTTCTACATTCTGTTAGATCACCTACCTTGGGAATGGAAATAAAAATGGATTTCTTTCAGGCAGATGGCAAGGCCAGCTATGCTCTAAATTCCCTAGTATAGGCTGGTGGGCACATTCAGAGTTGTATCTATTAGTTGAAACATGTCAACTGGTATCACATCGATTCCTGGAGTTTACTTTTACCAAGGCCTTCATTGCAGCTTGAACATCTTCCTTAATTATCATCGCTTCTTGATCATGTACTACTTCCTGAAACAATTCCGTGTCAGCCAGTTCTTTTTTTTAGTGTGTTCCCTCCATTTTCTTTTCATGCTAACTGGATCAGTCAACATTTTGCCCACAGCATCTCCCATATTCTCCAAATCTAATGGCATGGGCTTCTGAACATGAAGCGTCTGTGGAAAGTTTTGAAATGGTTAATTTCAAAGAGGAGGGCTTTGGTTTTGAGATCAATGAGAGACATAAAGAAGAATTATTTTCATAGCTCCATAAAAATTACTTATGACTACTGCATCTGCTAAAAATTCAATATTGGGGTCTTTAAATTCTCCAAACAGGTTTCTTCAAGCCATGGTGAAAACCCACACTAGCCTTTCACCTGTTACGTGAGAGGACCAATGGAACTCTTTCTGGCAGCCCTATATCCAAACCTGGCCCAGGAAGTATGACATTTCTCACTATTTTGAAAAAGACAAAGTTGGTTATTTTCAGTCAACGTAAGCTATACATGACTTCTTCAGCCAGTACAAAAACACAGCACAGCAGTGTAACTATTTCTATAAGGTGTTCTACACTTTCCATTCTCACAAAGGCATAAAAGAAACACAAAAAGGCTGCATTTTATCCTGCTTCTCCATAGACTGCTTTTGAACGCAGTACTGAGACTTAAGAGACGTAATGTTTTGGTGGCCTAATCCATAGGAATGGTGAAGAGCTGTTAGAAATACAACACTCATCTGTCAGTGTGTTTTTTGGGGGGAATGATTTGCATATTGCTCATTACTTTACTGCTTAGGTGCGTATAAGCTTGCTTATTTATTATTTGCTCATATTAATGCATGGTAGCATTCTGCAAGACAGTGAGTCACTGGAAATACTTTTTTCCACAACATAAATAACAAGTATACATAAGAACCTCACCAGATAGAATACAAAGGAATTAAATGAACAACATCTGTGTAAAGAGGTGGTAAAGAAGTTCACTATCATCAGTTAGAGTAAGACTCAGGTGTGTAGTAGAAAAGGTCATCAGCTGCTCATATACAACTTCAAGTTGAAACGAGGCAGGGGGAACAAAATGAAAAGAAGTCCAAAAGAGGAAAAGCATGATCTTAAATGTGTTCTGCCTGAATATAGATTTGATGCACTGAACACTAACAACCGAAGCCCAGAAGTGGTATGGGATAACATCAAGGATATCACATATGAGGAAAGTAAAAAGGTTATTAAAAAGGTAGGCAAGAAATAGGAGGAAAAGGATGTCAAGGAATATCAGAAAATACTTGAAACTTGTTCTTAAATGTAAGAGATGATGAAGAAAAAGCTGAACAATCAATATTTCAGAGTATTCAAGAAGATAAAGAATCATAATGACATACGCAAAGATCTAGCGTTAGAAGATCACAAAGCATGGATTGCTTGATAGTCTCACGTGGAAAGAACTAAACAAATCCACACCTAGAAGCTTGAATGATTCTATGGGCAAGATTTTGAATGCTACAGGAAATATTAAGAGAAGGTGAAAGGAATACACAGAATCACTGTACCAAAAAGAGTTGGTTGATAGTCAATCATTTCAGGAGATAGCATATGATTAAGAATTGATGTACTGAAAGAAGTCCAAGCTGCACTGAAGGTACTGGTGAAATCCTCGTGTACAGAAACCGACAATACCAACTGAGATGTTCCAACAAGTGGCTATATCAGAAGCACACATGTCTAAGCCAAGATTTCTGGAAGACAGCAGACTGGCTAAATGACTAAAAGAGATCTAATTATACATCCGTCCTAAATAAAAATGATCCAATGAGATATAGAAATGATTGGTCAATATAATGAATATCATTGTTGTTGCTGAGTATCATCGAGTCAGAACCGACCCATAGCTGACCCTCCAGTTGGTTTTCAGAGACAGTTAATCACATGGGAGCAGCTGGCAGATTCGAGCCACATGCATTTGGGATTACAGTGCAGGTTCTTACAAGAACCTGAAAGAAGCAAAAAGGTGCACTGCAATCCCAAAGGCCCATGGTTCAAGGCCACCAGCTGCTCTGTGGGAGAAGGGTGGCCTCTGCCTCTAAAAATGTACAGGGGGGTCAGCTATGGGTTGGTTCTGACTCTACAGTACACTACAACAACAACACTAATATCACAAGTTAATATTTTATTGAAGTCAGTTAAAAATGGTTGCGGCGAGCTCTGGTGGCCTAGTGGAAAGAAGCTGTATTGCAATCCCAGAGGTGCATGGTTTGAATCCACCAGATGCTCTGCTGCAGAAGGAGGGACTATCTCCTCCTGTACCAGTCAGATTTGATTTGATGGTACACACAGAAAAGATAATAAAATTTAAAAAAATTTTAAAAAAATGGTTGCAGCAGTACATTTAGACAGGTAACTACCATAAATTCAAGCCATGTTTACAAGATTCCATGGAATAAGAGATTATCATTGCTGATATCAGATAGGTCTTGGCTGAAAGTAGAGAAAAGCAAAAAGATGTTTTGTATGCATTATTGATTATGCAAAGGCATTTGACTGGGAGGAGCAGAACAAATTATGGATAACATTGCAAAAAGCATGAACTACAGAACACTAATTGCACGTATAAGAACTGTGTATTATAGCCTTAAGCATGGAATATACATGCACATAAAGAAAATAAAACCTCACAAGTGGATCCGTAAGTGTTTCCTTTTACTTGGACTCTCAATGAATGCCCATGGAAGTATTAGTCAAGAACTCGAACGAAGGTGTGCAGTTGCTTTTTTCTTGCTCACAGTGCTTGGCTGTTCAGATGCCTGGAGTCAACCAACTTCTCTTTTTAAAAAATCAAGCACACCAGGCAATTAGATACAAGAATGGCTTCCTTTGGATGGAGAGGAGGATTGGTGAGAAGGTCTCCATCACTGCCCAGCAGTTTGAAGCTAAAGCTGCTGATGAGAAGGATGCAGTTGAAAATGATGAAGGGAACTGGGCTCATGCCATTAAATAGAAGAAAGAAATTCTCTTTGAAGTTTGTGCTGAGAAGAGCAAGCAGCTTAAGGATGAAGGAGCCAGTCAGGCTGAAAAGAAAAGGTATCAGGAAGCACTACAGAAGTGGGATGAAGCACTTAGTTAACACTTGTATGAGATGAAATCACAGGTTCCTAGGTCTCTTCATGAAATGTTCCCAGCAGTGCTTACAGCACAAATGGCTGTCTAGGGAAATCCACATTCATGGGAATCGTGGCAGACTTTGGGCCATGCTCAACTTGGATTAGGAGAGATAGTCTTGGCAATTCGGAGTTTCCAAGTAGCCAAGTTTGTCTTGGAGGGGGTCAGAATGCTTCTTAGAAGCAAAGACAGGGAGACTTTAACTCACATACTTCAGGCATGTTCTTAGGAGGAGGGACCAGTTCTGGAGAAGGACATCATGCTTAGTAAAGCAGGGGGATGTTCCTCAATGAGATTGACTAAAATGTCTACAACAATGAGCTCATATACAACAATGAATGTGAGGATAGGACCTAACTATGTAGTTTCTTTCACTTGTTCATGGGTTACTATGTGAGCTGGAAATTACTTAATAGTTCTTAACATAACACTCATATTTACAGTTACAGTCTCTGTGATCTAGGCTTTAAATATTAATGTTGACTACTTTATGATCTAAATATCTGTACGAGAATAACTGCTGCACTTTAATCATAAAGAGGTCAAAGTAGCTGGGGTTTTTTTTTAAAACCAATGGAAATTTAATCATTGTAGCTAACAGGAAATTAGCTCTGTGCGTGTTACGTGTTTGGTCACGTGCGATTTTTTAAAATGTCTTTAATTAATGATTGTTGTTGTTGTTACGTGTCGTCGAGTCACTTGCGACTCATAGCAACCCTATGTACAAGAGCCCTACTCCCTGCTCTATCCTATGCCAACCTTACTGTCTTCGACACACCAACTCCCACTACCCCAACACTGACTCGATCAATCTCATTGAGGGTCTTCCTCTCCTGAACTGTCCCTCCACTCTCCCAACCTCTCTAAGGACTGGTCCCTCCTTGCAACATGTCCAAAGTATGTCAGATGAAGCTTCAGAATCCTTGCCTCCCAGGAGCAGCCCACCTTCATCCTCTCCATAACAAACCTGTTTGTTCTCCTAGCAGCCCATGGTTTATTCAACACTCTTCTGAAGCACCACAGCTCAAAGGCATCAATTCTCTATCATCCCTAGTCACTGTCCAACTCTCTGATGCATAGCATGCAATTGCAAAGACTATAGCCTGGATCAGGCACACCTTAGTCTCCAGTCTGATGTTGTTGCTCTTCAGTACTCTGGAGAGGTCCCTGACAGCTGACTAAATATAAATTAAAACACTTAAGCCTTACTTCTTTTGTCAAGATTTGTATATATATGACAGGATTTCTAAACTGTATTTCTTTACCTTTTTCCAAAAATATATGGCTATCACTTCCATCACTCTCTAATAGTTGTTCTTCCAAAATCATGCTGTCAAGTGAAATGGTATCCAGCGAGATTTGTGAGGGACTTCTTCTCATGTTCTTGTAGGAAACCGAGAGTGGAGTCACACTGGGTGGACAACGTTCCTTGGGCTTTCCACTGTTAAGAAACAAAACTGTTAGAAAACTACTACATGTAAAAAATTCTATTTTAAGAAACCATAACTGCCACTCAAGCAGATATATGCAAACCCATGTTTATTGTGGCTTTGTTCACAACAGCAAAGAGCTGGAAAGAACTCAAGTGCCCATCAACAAACAAATGGATAGAGAAACTCTGGTATATTCACACAGTGGAGTACTATGCAGCATTGAAAAACAAGGAACTAATGAAATATTATGCAAAATGGATGACTCTGGAGGATAATATGCTGAGTGAAATATCTCAGTCACAAAAGGACAAATACTGCATAGGGCCACTACTGTAAAATGGGACTGACATCAGGGTTGAGGGAAAACAAAAAAGGAGGGAATGATATATATTGCATTGAAACAGATGAGGGAGACAACTGTTTAAAAGGGCTATGTGAATGGGCATTCTTGCTATTACAGAAGTCCAGAGTGAAGGCTGCATAGTGGAGTGAACTTCAGGGGAGGGACTGCATAACAAGGAAAGAGTTTTTCATTTTCTTTTCGAGGAGAAGAGTGAATTGAGGGAGGAAGGGAGAAGCAGGGAGAAAAGTGCAACAATGAATGACTGGAAACCCTAAGTCTCTGTAAACTTACATTAATATTAATAAATTTTCAAAAAATTATGTTTTAAAAATTCTAAGGAAATGAAAATATGCATATACCATCTCTAAGTTTTATATACATGCATATTTTATTTTATAGATATACATATTTTATTGTAAATATAAGGTTAAAATAAATTTTAACATTATATTTAAAAATGGGCTCATGAAACAAAGACAAAAAGACAAATAACCCAATTAAAAAGGATTTGAATAGACATTTCTCCAAAGAAAATATACAAACAATGAATGAATAAATGGTCAAGATCGTTTATTAGATAAATGCAAATCAAAGCCACAATGACATACCATGTTATATCCAACTGTTGGTACTGTTATATGCCACTGAGTTGACGCCAACTCAAGGTTGACACTCCAGTGGGATTTCAGAGCCAGAAAATAACTCATCTTTCTCTCATGGAGCAGCAGATGGGTTTGAACCTCATGTCCTTGGGATGGCAACACTGTTCCTTATCTCTAGACTACTAGAACTCAGTTATATCAAATAGGATGGCTACTGTCCGAAAAAAGATAGCCAACTAACAAGTGTTGGCAAGACTGCAGAAGGTAAATCTCTGATGCTTTCATGGTAGGTATGTAAAGCCCCAATATACACACTGGAAGACAGAGGGGCAATTCCTCAAAAAGCTAAACAGAGAAGTACCAAAATGCCAGAAATTCCACACCAAGGTTTATATTCAAAACTATCAACTTAATTAATATAATTACTGAGCTCAAGTGGCCTCGTTCTTTGAATCCACCAACTAACTGCTCATTGGGAGAAAAATAAGCAATCTCTTTGTGTGATTTACTGCCTCTGAAAACCCACTGGAGTGACAGGTTGGTTCCAAATTGGTTGGTTCCATGTAACAATTATATGATTACTGTATTATTAATAGTCTAAGGTAAGGATTCTAGAAACTTACATACTCATAATCACTGCAATATTAATCATAAAAGCTGAAAGACAGAAACAAGCCAAGTTGTTGTGATGTGCTGTCAAGTCGCTTGTGCCTCATAGTGACCCAATGTACAACAGCCCTAAACTCTGCTCTATCCTGTGCCAATCACAGTGTCTCTGACACACCCATCCTGATTACCCCAGTCACTGAATCAATCCACCTCATAGAGGGCCTTCCCCTCCTGCGCTGTCCCTCCACCCTCCCAAGCATGATGTCCCTCTCCAAGGACCAGCCCCTCCTTACAACATGTCCAAAGTATGTTATGCGAAGCCTCAGAATCCTTGCCTCCAGGGAGCCACCTGGTTTAACCGTTTCCAGGATGAATAGATAAAAAATAATAAAAAATATGGTATATTCACATAATGGAACATTCTCCATTTTTTATGGGAAAAAAGAAATTCTGCTATATGCTATGTCATGGATGACCCTTAAAAACATGGTGAATGAAATAATCTAGATCCAAAGGAGCAAGTATTATTGCATGATCATAACCTTATGGCAAATGGCTTGGATCTTCCACCTGCTTTGCTGGGGGAAAGACAGGCAATTTCCCGCTGTGTGATTTAAAACCTCTGAAAGCTCCCTGGAGGGTCATCTAAGATTCGGTTCCAACTGCAAAGAACACTAGAGGCTTGGTTCTGATTTGATAAAACACAACTATTACTACTTATAGAGAATATCTAGAAAAGACAAAGCATATAGACCAAAGTATTAGTGGTTGAGAGATATACAGGGAAAGGAGGAAAAAGAAATTATTGCTAAATGGGTACTGAGTTTCTGTTTAGGGTAAAATAAAACTTTTGGAAACAAAAAGTACTGAATTATATACTTAAAAAGTTAAAATGGGAAAACTTTTTTTAATCTTACCACAACAAAAGTAATGTAAAAAAACTACAAAGTGTTTCATATCTTAAAAATTGCAATCTTCCACAAGCTAACTCTGACAATGCTATCGTGTGCCATGAAGTCTTTCTATTCAAAACCACCCACATGTATATAATATGCACAGTAGAACCAAACCAAACCAAATCCCCAAATTTCACAAGATGTTGTTACCTTAACGATGACTGTGATCTAAGTGTTCTGACGGTGGAAACCTCTTCTTTATGGATTTCTACGTTCTCAAGGAGTGAAGCAGTTTCTAGAACAAAATCCTCCGCTTTGACTAATAAATCTATGGCTTCATTTTCTTTACCAGTATTTGAAGTGACATTTTGGCTTCCACCATTATTAACTGAAAGAATACGTGAATCTTCTCTGCAGCATAAGACACTTTGTGAATCTGTAGAAGATGAATCCTTTTTATCACTTCCTTCTGATCCAACTTCTCCTGAGCTCATTTTGTAGATGGTGCTACCACTTTCATCTTCACTTATTTTCTCTAAGTTTTTATCGGACAAAAAATCTAGAAAAGAAATTTCTTTCTGCAGATTTGTATCACTAGCTGATTTGAAAAGCAAAGGATCCTTCAAAGGAACCCGGCTGAGGTCAACACTCATAGATCTGTTGTCTGCCATGTGACTAAGAGTTACACTTCTAATTTGATTTATACCATTATGAACTTGTTTTCTTTTTGCAGACAAAATCTCTCCATTTTCTGTGGGCAAAAAATCAGGAACGACTGGGCTCATACTTTCAGAAACAGGGGACTTAAGAGCATTTGCTTGATTCACTGGATGTAGCAAAAGGGCCACTTCTGCACTTTTAAGTAAAATCCCAACACAGATTGATGTCTCACTGGCAGGACTGCCAGTCACTGCCTCTACATCCTTCTTCACATTCTCTGAAAGCAGAATAAGAGATTCATGGAGGAAAAGCAAGAGCAGGTACTGGTAGTGGTTGATCTGCATACTGACATGTTTATGCACATGAACCAGAACATGAACATCTGCGTCTGATGACGAAGAGGAAAATCTGAGAAATGAGTCTGATGAGGAGAGTTTCTGACCACCATTTCCCAAAGGCTCAGATTCTGTACTGTAATATTCCTTCAAGAGCTTTTTACGTTTCAGCCGACAAGCCAGATCACTGGATTCACTCTGGGATGTATTTAGAGATGCCTGACAAGTCTGGAGCTCTTTTTGTGACTCTGCATACCGTGTCGGTTGACAAATCCAGATGGAAAGAGGGAAAGAATCCACAAAACTTACTGGCCGCCCTTTTCCACTTTTTGTCCCTTCATAGTCTACCCAAAACTGTGAAAAGTATACAGCCCAAACATCTGCGGCAGCAGAAGTTCTTAGAGTATACTTGTTCAACTTGGGAATAATATTCCCTTTGTAAACATCGTGCATTTTGGTATCTTGCTCATGAGCGTGTCTCTGGAAGATTGGATGGAGAACATTAAAACTGCCACAAGATTTGGGGAAGCTGGTGTATGTTTTACTAAAAAAATCACACTCCTTGAAATCTTGAAACAAAGCTTCCAGATCTGAATGGCGACAGTTTGGGCAGTGCCTCGTGTTGGTGGCAATCATTTCCGAACTCTGAACAGAAATTGCATGTGGTTGATCTGGATGACCCTCAGATTTCATTTCAGAAGGGATGACAAACTAGAAGGAAAAAAAAAAACACCACACACTCAACTATAATCTAGTCCATTTTACACATCCAAACATATTAAAAACAAACAAGAACCTAACTTATCTCACAAGTTCTTTCCTTGGCATTTCCTCTCAAAATACTTATTAGACATGAAAAACACTTTACCCTCAAATCTTTTTAGTGAACTGAAAAAAGGGTACCTAAAAGACTATTGAAGTGAGCTCTGGTGGCCTATAGTGGTAGTAAGAAGCTATGCTGCAATCCCGAAGGAACATGGTTAAAATCTGTTAGCTTCTCCATGGGAGAAGGATGAGCAATATCTTGTGTGATTTGCTGCCACTGAAAATCTGCTGGAGGGTCAGCTGTGGGTCAGTTCTGACTCGACGGCACACAAAAACAACAAAGAACATCAAATGTATATCACATATATATTTCTTTTTATGCATAAGAAATGACAAAATAAAATGGAATTACTGTGTTGTGTTTTGTTTTGTGTGCCACTGAGTCAGAATCTACTCAAAGGTGACTCTCCAGCAGGTTTTCAGAGGCAGTAAATCTCATGGGAGGAGACTACTCATCTTTGTCCTGTTGAGCAGCTGGTGGATCTGAACTGCATACTCTTAAGACTGCAACATAGCTTCTTACCATCAGGCTACGCTACAAGAGCTCCCTCTAATTATATAATCGTATTTATTATTCCTATTCTCTGAGTTAACTCTAATTCTGTGGAGTTCATTTTATGAAATAAAAAGTAACTTTCTATCATTCTAGGATACAAATAACTGCATGAATGTGAAACCAAATAAAACCAAACTGTGATTAATTCCTCTTCTTTAAAGAAAAATTTCACTATCTCTGGAAGGTAGAAAAAAAATGATTTAAATGTTGCTTTAATTATTCAACTCCAAATGGATAAGCAGTGGGGGGGAGAACCAGACCAACAAATGGAAGTTAGATAGAGAGGAGGAAAAACAGAAGAACCATAAAAAAAGAATTCAAAAGGAAAATAATGCTGCTTCAAAAGCTTCTGTACTGAGAATAAAAATGAAAAATAAAACTTCAAGATAAAAAGATCATAACGAAATTGGGTTTTTTTAAACTTAACACTCATATTTAATCCTTGAAATGTTAATGGAATTATCAAATTATGTTCCAATAAAACAGTTTTGTTGTCACAGCAATTTGTTTACATGGTACCTTTAGCATTAGGCCATCAACTCGCACATCAACATGCTCATCAGACTTTGAATTGTCATTCAACTTGTACACAGTCATAAACTGGTTAAGGCTCTGTTTTAAATCCAACAGAAACTGATTTAACCATAGAATGCTTCTCTCATCAACAGTAAACTGTAACGCATTCAGCTGGCCATAGAGGTTAGGAGATGGAGCTGTGAAAAGAGGAAAAACAATTCATGAAAGGATAGTTACGTAGTTCTAAATTATCCCTGGTTTGCAAAACAATGAAAGAATCTTTTCTTTTACTTTTCCATAATTTTTGACTCATGTACTTATAACTTGTTAGTCAAATTTGTGTCTTCTAGGTTGCAACACCCCCATGATACATCTTCAAGGATATGAACATGTACGGCCAAGCACAATCAATAAGAGTGCATCTAAATTCCAAAATCAATCTCCATAATAGTCTATGTGTTTCCTACTGCCAAAGGGGCCCTTTAGAGTAGTGAGAGAAGATCTTCACCCTGAAACCCACAGCGTCCCTTTTCAGCAGGAAGTAGCTAAGAGAATACACCATCCCCTTTTCCTTATGACTCAGGGTGAAGTCTCTCTCAGGGAGGAGTGATAGGGAATGGCAAAGGACACACTGACAAAGAAGACTAATCAGAACTGGCTTTGACAAGCACTGTGGCATTTGGACAAGAACAAACTGGGAGGAGGGTAGAGAGAATAGTGCAACAATGAATGAATGGAAACCCAAAATCTCTGTAAATGTTTATGAAAATTAATAAAATATAATTATAGAAAGAAAAAAAAAGAAAGATGAGCAGTTTCCTTCAGTGCCATGTATAGGCTCTGAAAACCAGATGGAGGGTCAGTCATGAGTCACCTCGGACTTGATGGTAACATCAAGGTTAAGTGTCAGTTAATAAAATGAGAAAACTAAGTCTAATAATGAATGACCAATTACTAAGTAAACTGGTATGCTGGGCAGATCTTAAGAGGAGTAACTATGCTTGTTCACTCTGCGTTTTAATGCATATGTACCTTTATTCTACTATTAAAGTCATCGTAGGGTATTTTAGTAAAGATCTTTTCTTAAAAAAAATCAGACATACTTAGCTCTACATAAAACTAAAAATATTCCTATCTTAAACTTTGAGAATATATTAATTTAAGGAAAGCAAATTAAAAGTATGTGATACAGGAAGAGAAAAGGCACTGTAGCAATTTCCTGAAATTGATTCCCTCCCCTTCACTCAAATTCATTCATTAAATAATCTTTATCCTTTAGCCTTGCACTATTTATTTTTATAAATAAACTCAGGGTACGTAACCATAATATACATAATGTAGTGGTTCCCAGGAGAGTAAGAAGGAGAGGAGAGTACTCCTTCACTGCTTATGGAGTACTGAAGTTTGGTTTATGGTGATGGAAAAAATCTTACTGACTAAAGGGAGGGTCCCTCTCCAAACAACATGCCTGAAGTATATGAGAAGAAGTTATAATTTTGCCTCCAAAGAGCACTCTGGCTGCATTTTCTCCAAGACATATCTGTTTGTTCTTCCGGTAATATATGGAATATTAAGTACTCTTCACCAACACCGTAAGAAAAGGTCATCAAATTTTCTTCTGTCATCCTTATTCACTCACTGTCCAGCTCTCAGATGCATAAACAGTGATCAAAAAACTTTGGCTTAAATCAGGCACACCTTAGTTATCAAACTGACATCACTGCTCCTCAAGAATTTGGAGAGGTCCCTGACTGAAGACTTTCCCACTGCAATACTCTCCTGACTTCTTGTACCAAGTATACTGATTGTAGGTCCAAGTAAGATGATGTTATTGGCTGTTTCAATCTTTTCTACTTCTATCATGATATTGCCTATTGGACCAACAGGGAGAATTATTGTTTTCTTGACTTTAAGATACAATCCATATTGAAGGCTGTATTCTTTGATCTTCTGGAGCTAGTTAAATTAACGATATTTAAAATGAGCTTGTACAATCCTGCAATCTACGCATACTACCAAAGTTAAAGAACAGGATGTAAATCAAGGGTAAAAAAAAAATCTACAAATTAAAAACATGACTTAGACGCTATCTAAATTGTAGGCTTATGAGGGACAATTTCCTAGTTTATTTTATAATGAATATATGTATTTATAATTATTAAAAAGTTATTCACATATTTGAGTATCATTGTCGTTGTTGATTGCTGTCAAGTCAAACACGACTCATAGCGACCCTCTGAAGAAAAGGTGTGAAGCCTTTCTATAACTATTATCCTTTATCAAAGTTCATAAGAGATTCCGGAGGCATGTTGCTTAAGACATGGACAGAGATCACCAAACACAAAGACTAGTAGAATAAATCTAAATGCTGGTAAACCGATAAGCAGATCAATGAATAGTAATTTATTTACATACTTCATAGCCAATAAGTGAAATGAACTCTTGAATACATGCTATGGATGGAAGACCTTATGCTGAGTAGAATAAGTAAGTCACAAAGATATAAATGTAAATATGTATAAATATATAAATGATCTCATTTATACAAAGAGACAAGAACAGACAATTTATATAAAGACTCAAATTTATTGGCGGTTACCCCAGCAGTGATAAAAGGAAAAAAGTTACTGCTTATGCAGTACTGAGTTTCAGTTGATAGTGATGGAAAAAAACTCCCACATTGGTTAAGGGTAAAGTTGACTAGTCAATTATTTTAAGTGCTGTCAATACTTTGTTCTGGAATAATCTGAACTGACAAAAGTTAAGTGACATATTTAGAATAATGACCCCCCCCCCAAAAAAAAAAAAGTGAAGGGGTTTAGTTCTACTGTCTGGAAGTTTAAGGCTATGGGTCTATGAACTATCACTGTTAACTAGTTTAATAACATGTGTGGTGATTCTGCTCTGCCTCCTACTTCCTAAAGCAGTACCTTCGTCTTAAAAACTTGTAAGAGATTACTCACAGAGGTGAAAGAAAGGAACTGGAGAAAAGGGGCACAAGCAGAAGCAGCTATTGAAATAGCAAAGATCTAACAGCAGAAATGAGTGGGTTGCACTTCAGGAACACTGTAAAGGTTTAGGAGGTTGGAGAAGCACAGGGCACCAGGTAAGGCCCTTCATGAGAAGGCCTTTTAGAAGTCAGGATAAGGAGTTGATAAGATCCTGACTTTTTTTTCTTTCCCAAATTCTTCTGGGTAGAACGAATGTTAAGAGCAGAAGCAGAGAAAGCAGAAGCAGTCACTGAAGAAGTCTAAGCAAAAGATTACACTGGACTGAAGTATGGTGACTGCGGGGGACAAGAAATGCTTACATTTTTAATGTATTTTGAAGGTAGAATTTCTCATGGATTGGAGCCATCTTACTAAGGATGATGATAAAATTAACATTTTACACCCTGCACAGTGGAAATGATGTTCCTGGTAAAAATAAATACCTCCATAAATATTTTTAGATCTTAAACAAAATGTAAATCTGGGAAGAGGAAAATTTTACAGGATAAAAATAAAGTGAAAGCAGGAAACCTATAAAGTAAATAAGCTCTGAGGCCAAGTATCAACCTGAAGTTAACCTGTAAGCCTTGATGGCCTTGAGAACCAGTTTGAAAGGCAAGAAAGCAAACAAAGCCTTATTCAAGGTGAACTTTCCTCATCAAAAATTGAGACTAAAAATGTCTATATCCTAAGCATAAAAGTGAATGCATAAGAAACCTGATTCACAGAGATTAATTAATTAAAAATTGCCTAATTGATAAAAATAAAATGTCTTCTGAGAATTCATAATCAAAAGCAATCAATCAAAGTGTAACTCATACTATTTGTGTGATCTGACTTGAACTATTTAGAAGATAATAAAAATGAGAGGTTCAGAACATAAAGAGAAAACAAAATTCTTAGTTTGTGCAGCTGTCGCTCCCCAAAGCCAGTGTCCTCAAGCTCCAGCCAATGAAGTGGGGGTAGGTGAAGAGGTCTTTATATCACAATGCGAAGCAGACAGCCCACAAATCAACAGGTGGGAAAGCACGTAGGAAGCAGTTGGCAACAAAAACTGCTAGCAAGAGCATGCTCGCTACTGGACAGATGAAGAAACCACATCATTACAGGTACAGTAGTGGGCACTCTGTGAAATCAATTAGACATCATCAGAAGTCCACTGAACTTGTGATTCGAAAACTTGTCTTAACAGGGCAGCAAGTAATAAATGTTGGAGAGGATGTGGTGAGTAAAGAACTCTTATACATTGTTGGTGGGATTGTAAAATGGTAAAACCATTCTGGAAGGCAGTTTGGCGCTTTCTCAAAAAGCTGAACATAGAAATTCCGTATGACCCAGCTATTCCACGACTTGGAATATACCTGAGAAAATGAGAACTGAGGCACAAATGGAGACTTGGACACCAGTGTTCACAATAGCTTTACTCCTCATCGCAAGAACATGGAAACAGCCCAGATGTCCAACCAAATACAAATGGATTGAAAAGTATGGTACATTTACACAATGGAATATTACACAGCACACAGGATGAATGATTTTGTAAATTTTTATTTTGTAAATTATTACTTGACTTGGGAGGGACTGGATAGCATTATGCTGAGTGAACTAACTCAGTCCCATAAGGACAAATATTGTATAAAAGCATTATTGTAGACTGAGTATAAGGATCCATGGAGTGGGGGGGGGAGTGGAAGCAGAGGAATGAGGACGTTCAGGGGGAGGGAGGATAAATCATGGGGCTGTACAATTTGATAGGTGGGGATGTGAGGGAAATCAGAAGAATCTGTTCTGGAAAACAATGTATTCACATTTTGTAAATAAACTAATATAATAATAGTTTTTAAAAAGAAACTTGTCTTCTAGTGTCTGACAGGAGAAATTGCTCAGGACTTCAAAACAGATCTGTGCTCTCAGAGCACAGCTAACTGGTGCTTTGTAGAAGGCAAGTGAGGCTGAGCTCGTTGACATTTTTGAAAGCACAACCTGTGTGTCATCCATGCCAAACGTGTAGCAATTAGGCAAAAAGACACCCCACTAGCACACCACACGCATGGAGAACGTGCTTAGGAATCCACTATGATAGATAACATTTCAGTCTCTCAGATGTCAAAAAAACACATGAAGAAATGGTCAAAAACCCTACCTCTAAGAGAGACACAAATCAAAACTACTATAAGATATCTCACCCCAGTAACAATAGCAAAATTTAACAGAACAGCAAACAAATGCTGGCGAGGTTGTGGAGAAACTGGAACCCTTATTTATTGTTGGTGGGAGTATAAAATGGTGTAACCACTATGGAGGGCTGTATGGCGCTTTCTCAAAAAGTTGGAAATTGAAATATCATTTGACCCAGCAATTCCACTACTGGGAATATACCCTAAAGAAACCATAATTGCTACACAAACACATACATGCACACCTATGTTTATTTCAGCTTTGTTCATAATAGCAAAGAGTTGGAATCAACCCAAGTGCCCATCAATAAATGAATGGATAGAGAAGCTCTGGTATATTCACACAATGGAATAATATGTGGCATTGAAAAATAAGGAACTCATAAAATATTATACAAAATGGGTGACCCTGGAGGATATTATGCTTAGTGAAGCATCTCAGTCACAAAAGGACAACTACTACATAAAAGAGGACTGACACAGTGTTGGGAGGAGACTGAGAAAGAGGGGGTAAATGATGTAAACTGCACTCAAACAGATGAGGGAGAGAACTATTTAAAAGGGATATATGATTAGATATTGTTGTTATGACAGGAGTCCAGAAAAAGATAGCATAGTGGAGTGAAGTTGGGGGGAAAGTTTGAATAACAATGAAAGAATTTTTCCTTTTATTTTTCAAAGAGAAATCACTGATAATTTCAATGTTTTCTCCAACTATCATAATCTTAATTATTGGTTCAGTAGTGAGGACTTTTATTTTCTTGCTATTGAAACATAATCCATATTGAAGGATGCAGTCCTTGATCCTCTGCAACAAGTGCTTCAGAAGGACTAAGTGTAAAGAATTCCAAAAGGAACTGAGACAATGGCATGAACTTTTAGTGTTTAAAGATACAAATGTATAACTATTTTAATTTTAGGAAGTCAAGAAAAATGTGAATAAAAATTCACATTCAGTATTTTTAATACCAGTGCCCAAATCTGTCAAAAGTATACATTTGGGCATTTGTAAAGCATCTTAAAAATTTTTTATAGCTAACTAACAATTTCACTTCTTTGGTTTTTTTTTTTAATTATACTCGTTTATTCACAAAATTTGAATACATTGTTTTCCAGAACAGATTCTTCCAATTTCCCCTACCCCTGCACCCATCAAATTATACAACTCCATGATTACTCCTCTTCTTCCCCCCTCCTCCCTTTGGGTCCCCATACTCATTCAACAATAATGGTTTCATACAATATTTGTCTTTGTGGGACTAAGTTAGTTCATTCAGCATAATGCTCTCCAGTCCTTCCCAAGTTAGGTCATAATTTACAAAATCATTGCTCGATTATTTATTTTTAAAGGAAATATAAATTGAGGTTTTTATACTAAAGGGAAAAAAACCTCAGCATCACAAATTAACTTTATTCTTTCATTTAACAAATGCGACTAAACACAAAAATTAGCTAAATCCCAGAGATAAAAGGAATCATGAAAATAGACATATTGTTTTCATCAAGATGTCATAATCAAGTGAAGGAAAAGGATATAAAACAAGTAACAAAAATTTGTAAAAACGCCACTGGAGTTAAGCACTACATACCTAAGACAACGCGTGATAACGCTTACATTTTTTATACTTATAAAAACATAAATTTAGAAAGAAAATAAAAATATTTTAGTAAAGTATGCAAAAAATTAACAAAATAAGAAATTCACTTACTTGGAAAGTCCTTTCCATCTGGATAGTAATATTCTGTGAATTCTATATAGATAGCAGGCATTTCTTGTGGAAGATACAGGGATTTTTTATTGCAGCAAATCATACTTTTAGGGGAAGAACGACACTGGTCTGCTGTTGAGACCTGAAAGAAGAAAAAAAAAGAAAACTACATTTATTGAAGCTACACTGGCTAAAATCCTTTTCTAAATAATTTATTTCACGGGAACAACAACTGAAAATCTTATAAAACTATAATAATGGCTATTTTCCAACATAAACTTTATTACATGGTTTACTTCACCACAAATTGATTAAGAAAATGCTATCATTTCTCTCCATCCTTAAATATAATTCTGAACAATAATCTTTGCAAATATGTTATTTTGAGTCAAAATTACAAGAGTAAAAATAATTTTACTTAAATTTTCCTATGTCTGTAAACACTCAAAAAATATTTTAATAATGATATGCAATCATGTAAACAGAGAAGTACAACTTCTATATTGTAAGCATATAATGCTAAATATGTACAACCATTTTTCAGATGAAGAACAGGCTCAGTCAGGTTAAGTTGGTGAATATGCATAAGTCCTCTAAGATCGTATGCTTTTTCAATATATTGTTGTTAGGTGCTGTCGAGTCGAGTATAACTCATAGAGACCCTATGAACAACAGATCTAAACCCTGTCCTATCCTGTGCCATCTTAATATTTCCTGACACACTGGAGACTACTGTGGCAGTCATTGTGTTAATCCACCTGGTCTAGGGTCTTTCTCCTTCACCAACCCTCTACTCTTCCAAGCATCATATCCCTCTCCAAGGAAGAACCCCCTCCTAGCAATATGTCCAAAGTATGTGAGGCAAAGCTTCATCTTCTTTGCCTCCAAAGAACACTCTAGCTGCACCCAATCTACTTTGTATTTGTTTGTTCTTGTGGCAGTCCACAGAGTGCTTAGTGCTTCTCCAACACCACAGCTCAAAGGCAATTCTTCTTCTGTCAATTCTTATTCTTAAGCAGCTCTCAGATGCACGGCAAGTTACTGAAAAGACCATGGCCTGAATCAGAAGCACCTTCGTCCTCAAACTGACATCATGACTCCTCAAAAATTTGGAGAGGTCCCTAACTGCAGACTTTCCCAATGAAACACGTCTCCTGACCTCCTGACTGGTGTTACCAAGAGTGTTAACTATGTATGAATCCAAGTAAGATGAAGTTATTGGCAGTTTCAATCTCTTATTGATCATGATGATGCTCATCTGGTAAGTGGGAAGAATGTTTTCTTGACACTGAGATGCAATCCATATTGAAGGCTATATTCCTTGATCCTCTGCAGCAAGTGCTTTAAGTCCTTCTCACTTTTAGCAAGCAAGGCTGTGTCATCTGCATAATGCAGGTTATTAATGAATCTCACTCTGATCCTGATGTCACATTCCTCTTAATGGACTCCAACTTCTCGAATATTTTGCTCAGTTTAAGTTATACAAGTGTTCAGGTCTTTGGTTCATAGGACCGCTATGAGTCATGTACAATTCAACAGCACTTTACAACAACAACAATATACAGACTGAATAGGGATGGAAAGAGAATAGAACCCTGACACACTCTTCTTAATTTTAAATTCCAATATAGTCTTTATAATTTCTCTATTATTATAAAATATAATTTATCTGTATACAATTCTTTTTTGCACCTAAGTTTTTTAAAAATGACTACTTATGTTAAGATTTGTGTTACCCTGCTGTGGTAGTTAAGACAGCATGGTACTGTTACAATGACAGACACACAGATCAATGGAATAGAATTGAGAATGCAGAGATAAGCCCATCTAAGTATGGTCAACTGATTTTTGTCAAGGAGATGAAATCAGTTACGAGGGGAAATGACAGCCTTTTTAACAAATGGTGTTGGCAAAACTGGAAATCTGCAAAAGACTCAAGCAAGATCTACACCTCACTCCATATACAAAAACCAACTCAAGGTGGATCATGGACCTAGTACTAAAACCAAGGACTATAAACTTCATTAAAGAAAAGCTTAGAAGAACTCTTGTAGTCCTAATCCGCAGCATAAACACTCCTCCAAGTATCCTGGAAAATCTACAACCAGGAGAAGATAAAATAGATGAACTGGACCTTCTAAGAATCAAATCCCTATGCACATCCAAAAACTTCTCCAACAGGGTAAAAAGGGAAGCCACAGACTGGGAAA
>NW_006399818.1:8559882-8610118 GCF_000299155.1 Elephantulus edwardii
CTTCACCCTCTCCAGGACAAACCTGTTTGTTCTCCTAGCAGTCCATGGTATATTCAACACTCTTCTCCAGCACCACAGCTCAAAGGCATCAATTCTCCATCTACCCTAGTCACTGTCCAACTCTCTGATGCATAGCACATAATTGCGAAGACTATAGCCCAGATCAGGCGCACCTTAGTCTCCAGTCTGACATCATTGCTCTTAGGTACTCTTGAGAGGTCCCTCACAGCCAACTTTCCCAATGCAATTCCTCTCCTGATTTCCTGGCTGCTGTTACCAAGAGTGTTGACCATGGGGCCAAGTAAACTAAAACTATTAACTATCTCAATCTCTTCACCATCCATACTGATGCTGCCAATTGGCCCAGTGGTTAGAAACTTTATTTTCTTGATGTTGAACTTCAGTCCATACAGGAGGCTGTAGTCCTTGATCTTCTGCAGCAAGCGCTGCAGGTCCTCCTCAGTTTCAGCAAGCAGAGTTGTGTCATCTGCATAATGCAGGTTGTTGATGATTCTTCCACCAATTCTGATGCCACATTCCTCTTCGTATAGCCCAGTGTCTCGGATGATCTGTTCTGCATACAGATTGAAAAGGTATGGAGACAGAATACATCCCTGACGGACCCCCTTCTTGATTTTGAACCATGTAGTGTCTCCTTGCTCTGTTCTGACAACTGCCTCTTGGTCCGAGTATATGTTGTAATTTCTTATTTCAAGGAAGTTTTATTCACTTTATATTTCTTCTATAACCAAGAGTGCTCAAGTAGGATGTTATTTAGCTTCCACATGGGTGCATATCTTTTATCCTCTTTTTGTTAATTTCTACTTTTATGGCATTGTGTCTGAGAAGATACTTTGTATTATTTTAATGTTTTTTAATTTGTTAAGGCAAACACAATGCATATGAAGGAAACAAAATGTAAATGAATGTATAAAACACAATGTACATGAAAGAAATACAATGTATATAACTGATTATAAGTAAGCAATAAAGATAAGTTAAAAAAAAAAACCAAACCAACAACAAACTACTCCAGGCTGATAAAAAAATTTTAAAAAAATAAATTCCAGGCTGAGACTATTGTTACTACTCTTTCACAATAATGTAACATCTAACATGTTAAAATTTATAACAAAAAGAAAATCAAACAGAAATGTAAAAAAATATATATATATTCATATAATTTCTTTTGTAGTTCAATAAAAGGAGAAAAAAGGTATTCTAGATTACAAGAACACAAATTAATGGACTGAAGGTTTCTATTCCATTTAATTCAGCCATTTCAAAGAACTTGTTGTTTTAAAGTAAAAATAGCATTGTTATTGTTACATGCAGTGGAGCTGGAGCTGGAAAACCCATCTTCCAGTGGGTTTTCTGAGGTTGGAAACTGTACAGGGTAAAACTGTCCATCTTTCACCATAGCAGCTGGTAGATTTGAACCACTTGCCTGTGGGTGGGCATCACAAGTCCTTACCTTCTGGGCCACCATAGCTGCTTCTTACAGTGGTATCTGTTGCTATTATGTGCTGTCAAGTTAGAATCAACTCATAACTAATCCTCCTGTGGGTTGTCAGAGGCTGTAAGATGCACAGAAGGAAAGTGCCCATCTTCCTTTCTAGGAGCAAGTGTTGGATTCCAAACACCTTTTGGGTTGGCAGTGCAACTCCTTATGACTAAGCTAAGCCACTGTGGCATTAACTCCTAAGATTGATATGTAGGAAATACTGAAAGCACTTCTTCGATTTAATTTTAAATTTTAAAAAAATTACATAAAACAGACCTGGTAGATATTGAAATCTGCAAGTCTCACCACAACAGAGCTAGACATCAGTTTAGTCTTTGATTGCTGAGATAACACAGAATGTGTTCTGGAATTTCCTTTCAGAGATGATTCTTTCTCTGTGGGAAACAGAAAGTCCCTTCAATATATCACTGCAAGAATATTTTTAGTAGTCGTTCTTTCACTATTAAGACAGCAAAAAGAAATTCAGATGAAACTTAATTTCTCAAATAAGACATTATATGAGAAAATAACTTATAAAGTCCTTTCCTATAGTAAAGTAAATCATTGCGATGATTGTGCTCCTTTAAACAAGAATCATATTACTTTAAGACACTCTCATACAAGAAATTTTCGCTAGAATTCTTAGTAAAAAAGGAGAAATTTACTGACATTCCAAAAATCTACAATATTTTACCTAAGAATTATTATCTATATTAATTTTATAGGTAGTCTATAAGTCTATATATGAATGAAAGGCTTAAGTATTTTAGCATTAATGACATTATTTATTTACTGAAAACATATCACACACACACACACACACACACACACACACACACACACACACACTCTTAAAAATTAGGGGAACACTGTAGAGTTCTTATAGACATAGTACCTGTTTGGGTGTGCTGAGGAGAGGCATGTGTTGGAGATTTAGGAGGTGAACCTACATTATGGTCCTTCACAGCTTGTTTAAGCATTTCAACGTTGCATTCAAATTCATTTAACAACTCATTGGCCCATCCATTTTTTGTTTTAGTTGCATCACTAAAATACATCCAGTGACTACAACTATCTCCTGTAAAATGAGTAACAGATAATGTCACTGAAAAATGCACAACTTTTCCTTTATAATAATGCTCCCAATGTGATTTACTCATATTGCGAAGGAATTCATTCCTCTTCTATGAATGAATGTAAAGCCTTCATATATTACCAATTTCAGTCTTACAAGAAAATATGATTAAAATATTAAGAAATGGGGAAAAGAATATAAAAAGCAAATTACTTATGAGAGTGTCTATCTTAAAGCCATCTTTGGTGAAATATCAAAGCCTTAATTAATCTGGTGGTCACTCTTTCCTAATTGTTTTACTGGACAGTATCCTAGAATATACTATTATACAAAAGTCTTTTTTTAAAAAAGTTAGTTGTAACGTGAATTACAAAAGTCTATAAGCAAAGATTATTCAAACACTTAAGCAACTAATGATATGTAAGGTGGGCATAAGTCATTGAGTAATAAGGAGATGGAAAGGTTTTTGGAGGGGAAAAACCAAATCAAGATTATCAGGTTTGTCTCTAGCAAAAGATAATGAGGATAGGACAAAAGAGGTCAAAGTTGAGATCTGATGCTTATTGGGTCACTATGGGTTGTAGGTGATTTGATAGCACCTAATAACAACTCTAACAATCAGAGAAATAAGTATGTACAAAAAACAGCTAAAGAAATAGAATCTTGATTTTGATAGCTAAAAATTTTTTAAATTTATGTAATTAGCTATGGGTCAGAAGAACAATATATGTAATAATAAATGGTATATAGCTACAAATTCAGTCAAATACTGATACAGAAATGACAAATATTGGCAAACAAACATGTGTGATCAGAATAATGTTTTCAGTTATTAAAAGCCCTAAAAATGTATTTTTTTCCTTACTTATATGAGTTAAAAAAAAATACACAACTGGAAAAAACAAAAAACAACCTACATATCATCAAAATTCAGAGACAGGTAGAGGATCACATTTAACCATGTGATAACCTTTTTAACACTATGTGGCAGAAAGTAACCTATCAATATTTGGTTGTTATAGAAGAAAATGAAAAAATACAAAGGAGTACAATTTTTATAAAAGGAAAAATGCCTAAAATCCTATAAACTAGCTAAAATAAATAACATTTTGTTTTATATTCTTTTCTGATTTCTATATAATTAAAAGCTCCGCTCACAAATACACATTGATTAGCAACTTGTTTTATTACAATTAACGAAATATCACAAATATATGTCTTCTGTGTTCTAGAATTTTTTTTTAAGATTTAAATCAGTTATTCAGAAAGCAATCCATTTTGAATAGGAGTAAAATGTTCCTGATATTCTATTTAAATATCAACATAAATATATTAATTTTTTTTCTATGACAACTCTATTCTCTCAGTAGAATACTGCTAAGGGGGAAATGATAAACATGCCTTAAACTCTTTTCTCCAGCAATGGGCTTGAGCATGTCAGAGATTGTGAGGAAAGGACAGAGTTCAGATTGGTTGTTCCAAGGGTTGCTATTTGGAAGCAGGAGTGGCAGCCACTTCCTAAACAACATGCCACCAGAAACTCTATGAACTTTGATAAATGTTGATAGTTTTTGAAAGCTTTAGTCCTTCTGTTCATAGGGTCACTATTTGAAGGCAATCAACAACAACAGGGTCACTATCAGTCTTACTCTACGTGGTGGCAGCTAACAACAAATTAAATAAAATGGCTATTTTTGTTGGTCTGGTGTTTTTGTTAGGCTTTATTGCAGTAGGACAGTAAACTACATATTTCAAGTGTACAATCTGATGCTTTGACACATCTTTTAACTCCCACCACAATCATAATAATAAATATATCCATCATTCTTGTGAGTTTTCTCATATGCCTTTGTTATCTCTTCCTCTGACTCTTTCCACTATCCCATCTGCAAGTAAACACTAATCTCTAAATATGTAATTTGAAAGATAGATTTCGATTAAAAGAACTCATATACACATACCAGCTTTGTGATAAGGATAATAATCTACAGTTAGCTGAGTAAATGAGAGTTGCATAGCCCCTCCAGTAATACGTCTGGTTGATTCTGGAAAAAGAAAAGATGAAATTGAAACAGAAAGAAAACAAATGAAATATAAAAAAATTCAGTTTATCAGAGAAAATCTTGAACACACTGGGAGACTAAGTAGTTTTAAGAATTGTAGGAAATGCATTTCAATCTAATAAACTATTTATTGAGCCACTGTCATTCTGACCACCATTGCCAATTTGTTGTATTGTGGTGTCTCTTATATTTGTGGCGCAGGAAGCAATGTGTGCCAGGATGACAGTGTGGTCACCCAACGAAAGCAAGTTTCAACAAGCGTCCAGACCAAGCCAGATTAGAAAGAAAAGTCTGGCTATCTTTCAAAAGCAGATCATCAGGCTTGCCTCCCAAGGCATTGTTCTCCCACCAGCTTAACCATTTATGCTGCTCAGGACTGCTAAAGGTCATAGGTTGTTGCTGCTGCTAGGTACCGTTGAGGCCACTACAACTCAGAGTGGACCTATAAACCACAGATCTGAACTTCACCTTATCTTGAATCACCCTCACAGTCTCTGATATGCTTGAGTCCATATTGCTACAGTCATATAACAATATAAGGTCAATTTAAAATTAAATTTTAAAATAACACAGACCAAGTCAAGTAAAAAAGTAAGGAAAATAGAACTTATTATTACTGTTACTGTCACTCATCACTGAAGGAGTTCCTACTTATGGCAACCTTAAAGAGTAAAATGCTACCTGGTTCTGCATCACCTTCACCAAAACTGAGAAGTTTCTATTATCTGACTCAGACAGAGTTTTACCCCTTTTGACTGACCCATACTCTTTTTATATTAATTTAACATTAATTAATCTCAATTAGTAGAATTTACAGTACAGATCTATAAACCCTTACCTATAATCTTTAGAAAAAAATGTCAGAATTTTGAGAATTTTATTAAGATAAAATGGTGCATATAACCTTTGAAAAACCTGTTAGAGGGTCAGTTATGAGTTGGTTCTGATTTGATGGTTTTATGTGAATGTTTTTGGATTTTCCTTTCAAATTACTAAAGTAGAAAAATGTCAATTATAAAACAAATAATAGACAAAGAAAAACAGAACAAATCTCTCTCCAAATCACAAATTTTCCACTATACTCCCTCTCCATCTCTATTTGTCATTATGCACCGCTGAGTCAGAACTGACTCATAGATGACTCTCCAGCGGTTTATCAGAGGCTGTAAGTTGTACAGGTGTAGACTGGCCAGCTTTCTCCCATGGAGCAGTTGGTGGATTTGAACAAGATGCCTATGGGTTGGCAGTACAGCTCATTACTGCTAGGCCACCAGAGCTAGTAGCTGCTATCTGGAATGTCAAATATTCAGCATCACAATATTAAATCCAAAGTAACATTTTCATAGATCAAGATTCTGAGTTATGCATGAGGCACACAGGTGAGGTACCTTTACTTTGAAACTATTTTCTGTGTGATTATCCCATTCAACAAAGTTTGAGAACCACTGTTGTAAAGATGAACCTACCTCTAAAATATTTCCAACTTACAGGGACTAGGTACACTTGCCAACAGAGAATAAGCAATGTCAAGCACCTAGATTAAGGAACCACAGAGTTTCCAAGTAACAACATATCCAGTTACTGCCTGACACTATCAAATAAGGAAGAAGCAAAGTCAGAGTGCTTCTTGGAAGCAAGGATTATGAACTTTTTGTCTTCCAAATATTGGACACGCTATCAGGAAAGCCTAGTTCCTAAAAAGCATCATGTTTGGAGAAGTAAAGAGTCAGCAAAAGAGAGAAAGGCCTCATAAAATAGATTGATCTAATGACTGTAACAATGGACTTAAGCATGGCAGCGAATAAGAAGGTGGCACATAATTGAGTTCAGAGTTTTATACATAGGGTTGCTAAAAGATATATCTGAGTAGATGCTACCTAAGACAGAGAAATAGGAGAAAAATGAAAGGCACAAAATTTTATTAAAAGGAAAACATTCAGCAATACTTTGGCAAAGAATGTAACAAAGAAAAGTACTTTTACACCCACTCAACACTCTATTTATAAAAAAATAATAGAATCAACGGTTGGTTCTAAAAAGAATTAAGCCATAGGATAAAAATAAAATTTTGATAGGTAAAGTACAAAAAGATGATCAGAAGTTCATTTAACTTTCAAATAAAATCTGAGTAGAACATTCTAAGAAAGAAAATTACAGGTCAACCTCTTTCTTGATATAGATAGGAAAACTCTCAAACAAAATTCTAACAGTAAATAAAATATATGCATTAAGATTAACACATGCCAATAAAGTTGAACCTATTTGAGAAATGTAATAATTTCCTGAAAACTGTAAAGCATATCTACCAAAACCCTATTAACAAATTTGATACTATTCTTTTCCCAAGATTAGAAATGCAATAGATGCTAATATAATTTCTATTTAGCTTTACACTAAAAAATGTAGACAACGCAATACGATGAAAAACAAACAGAAGACATAAAGGGTGATTGCCATCAATGTGAGTGCGCTATCTTGGATGTTCAACCCAGTAGAGTCATCAAATCTGTTCAGCTGCAATGTGACGTCACAGTGCACTGCAGAACCCAACAGCACTCTCCCTGTTTGGTTGAGCCTTCCTTCAATTACCAACACACAAAATTATGAACAAAATAAAGGTGCTGTATTATGCCTTAAAAAAAAAAGACACAAAAGCGATAACATAAAGTGGTCATTATTCACAAAACACAAAAGTAAAAAATATTTATAAAAAAAGATATATTTTTTAAAAAATATACTTATAAAAAAAGATATATTTTTTAAAAAATATACTTATAAAAAAAGATATATTTTACAACATAGCCCCAGAAAGACTAAGAAAGAACAAATCTTCTAAAAGGTGCCCTAAGAGAATATACTTGTGATCTTAAGAGCAGAAAAGGAAATAAATTAGTAAAAAAAAAATACTGATAAATTGTTTGCTGCCATCAAGTCAATCCCTAACTCACAACAAATCCTCTATACAATGTGATCATATTCTTGTTGTTGTTGTTATGTGCCATCGAGTCATTTGCGACTCATAGCGACCCTATGTACAAGAACCCTAAATGCCATTCTGTCCTGAGTCAACCTCGCTGTCTCAAACACATTCATTCCCACCACTTCCCAAGCATGATGTCCCTCTCCAAGGACAAGTCCCTCCTTGCAATATGCCCAAAGTATGTCAGACGAAGCTTCAGAATCCTTGACTCCAGGGAGCATTCTGGCTTCACCCTCTCCAGGACAAACCTGTTTGTTCTCCTAGCAGTCCATGATATATTCAACACTCTTCTCCAGCACCAAAGCTCAAAGGCATTAATTCTCTTTCTATCATCCCTATTCACTGTCCTACTCTCTGATGCACAGCACATAATTGCGAAGACTATAGCCTGAAACAGGCGCACCTTCATCTCCAGCCTGACATCGTTGCACTTCAGTACTCTTGAGAGGTCGCTCACAGCTGACTTTCCCAATGTGTTAGTCTCCTGATTTCCTGGCTGCTGGTACCAAGAGTGTTGATTGTGGAGCCAAGTAAACGAAAACTCTTAACTATCTCAATCTCTTCACCATCCAAACTGATGCTGCCAATTGGCCCAGTGGTGAGAACCTTTGTTTTCTTGATATTGAGCTTCAATCCATATTGAAGACGTCAGTCCTTGACCTTCTGCAGCAAGTGCTTCGGGTCCTCCTCAGTTTCAGAGAGCAGGGTTGTGTCATCTGCATAATGCAGGTTGTTGATGATTCTTCCACCAATCCTGATGCCACATTCCTCCTTGTAAGCCCAGCGTCTTGGATGACCTGTTCTGCATACAGATTGAAAAAGTATGGAGACAAAATACATCCCTGACGGACCCCTTTCTTGATTTTAAACCATCCAGTATCTCCCTGCTCTGTTCTGACAACTGCCTCCTGGTCCAAGTATAGGTTTAGCATTAGCACAATCACATGTTCTGGGATTCCCATTCTTCTCAGAGTCAGCCAGAGATTATTGTGATCCACACAGTCAAAAGCCTTTGCATAGTCAGTGAAGCAAAGATAGACATTCTTCTGGTATTCTCTGCTTTCTGCCAAGATCCATCTTACACTAGCTATAATATCCCTAGTACCATGACCTCTTCTATATCCAGCCTGCACATCTGGCAGTTCTCTGTTGACATATTGTTCCAAACGTTTTTGGATAATTTTCAGCAGAATCTTGTTTGCATGTGATATCAATGATATTGTTCGATAATTTCCACACTCTGTTGGGTCACCTTCTTTTAGATTAGGAACAAACAGCTATCTCTTCCTGTCAGTTGGCCAGCTGGCTGTCCTCCAGATTTCCTGGCACAACTTAGTAAGCACATCCAGGGCAGCATCTGTTTGTTGAAATAAATCAATTGGTATGCAGTCAACTCCTGGAGCCTTGTTTTTTGCCAATTCCTTCATAGCAACTTGAACTTCCTCCTTCATCACTACAGGCTCTTGCTCTAAACTCAAATGAATATCTATATATATTCATTGATTTCTATTGAATCCAATATATGGTGATACAAACAGAATAGTGATTACTTTTAGGAAGAATGGTAGAAGTAAGTTGGAGAGGAAGGTCTTCAAGGTGAGAGTATGACTGACTAGCAGGAGTTAGGAAAGTCCACCTGTAAAGTGAACATTTAATCAATTCCTATCTCATTACATTCTATCTTTCATTAGGCTACTGGAGATAGGCCAAGCACACATCCTCTGAGCGAAAGATTAGAAGACTCTGGTCAGTAAAGACAAAAAGAATGTCTCTTCAATAGTACATACCAAAACAAAGCATAGCAAGATCATTTGAGATTAAGACCATGGCACACAGCTCAACACAAAATTATTTAGGAACATATCATCAGCTATACTACTAATAGAAGCAGAAGTGGCATCCACTTCTTAAACCACATAACTCTGGAAACTCTATGAACTTTGATAAATGTTGATAGTTGTATAGGGGCCTCAGGCCTTTTGTTCATAGGGTTACTATGAGTCATGCTTGACTCAAAGGCAATCAACAACAACAACAACACTACTAATGATGTTCTTATTGTATGTCATCAAGCCAGAACCACAGTTATCCCTCCAGCAGGTTTTCAGAGGTCGTTAATCACAAGTAAGGAGACTGCCCATTTTTCTCCTACAGAATGGCTGCATGCCTTTAGGATTGCAGTGCAGCTTCTTATCACTACATCACCAGAACTTCCTTACTCATGATAAACAGATAAACTGAAAAACATTTTCATTCATGTAGGGTCTCAAAATTTACATGTCAGCACTTTTTACAAGAATACAACAGAGGAAGTGCTACACCAAAGAAATTTTAAAAAGTGTGGGATATAGGAGATTAAGAAACCAAATCAAAACTAAAGAAATCTCTAGATGTTGGAAAGGGCAATCCCAGACAGACAGATCTGCTGCAGGCCTAGAATACAACTAAGTCAAAAAAGGAACAAGATAACTCTCAGAGATACCTGTTATGCTGTTGAGATGATTATGACTCATAGTGACTCTGTGCACCATAGCTCTGAACCCTGCTCTCCCCTGAGCCGATCTCACTGTCTTTAACATATCTACTCTCATTACCCCAGTTACTATGTCAATCCATCTCATCCTGGATCTTCCTCTCTTGTGCTGTCCCTCCACCCTTCCAAGCATATCCTTCTCCAAAGACTGGTCCTTTTATTCTTTTTTTAATTTCAGCATAGTAAAAATACGTGAGATAAAGCTTTGTTATCCTTACCACCAAAGAGCACTCTAGTTTCACTTTTTCCAAGATAACCCTTATCATTCTTTTAGCAGCCCGTGGGATATTCAGTACTCTTTTCTGTCACCACAACTCAAAGACATCAATTCTTCTGACATTCTTATTCACTGTCTAGCTCTGAGTAGCACAGCAAGTGACTGAAAAGACTAAATTAGGCACATCTTAGTCTTCAAACTCACATCGTTGATCCTCAACAATGTAATTTGGAGAGGTCCTTAGCAGTAGATTTGTCCAAGGCAATACATCTCCTTATTTTCTGACTGCTGGTACCAAGGGCTCTGATTATGTAACCAAGGAAGCTAAAATTGTTGACAATGTCAATCTTCTATCAATCACAATGTTGCTTGTCGTGAAGTGGTGGTGATTTTTGTCTTCATGATGTTGAAATGTAATACATTTTGAAGGCTGTTGTATTTGATTCTCTTCATCAAGTGTTTCAAGTTCTGCTGAATTTCAGTCAGCAAGGTTGTGTCATCTGCATACTGCAGACTGTTAATGAGTCTTCCTTCAATTCTGATAGCACATTCTTCTGCATACAGGCCAGCTTCTTGAATCACTTGTTCAGCATACAAATTGAATAGATATGGGGAAAGGACACACCCATAGAGCGCACCATTTCTGATTTTGAACCATACAATGTTCTTTTCACTCTGTTCATACAACAATTTCTTGGTCTAGGCATAGGTTTCATATGAGCATAATTAAGTGTTCTGGGATTCCCCTTCTTCTCAATGTGAGCTATAATTTGTTATAATCCACACAGTCAAATGCCTTTGCATAGTCAACAAGACACCAACAGATCTTCTGGTATTCTCTGCTTTCAGCCAGGATACATCTGATGTCAGTAATGATATCCCTGGTGTCACGGCTTCTTCTAAACCAAATTTGAATTTCCAGCAGTTTTCTGTCAATGTACCATTCTGGTCATTTTTTTTAATGATCTTCAGCAATATTTTGCTTGCATGTGATACTGTTCTACAACCTCCACATTCTATTGGGTCACTTTTTGGGGAATGGGAACAAATATGGATCCTTTCCAGTAAGGCAGCCAAGTAGCTGCCCTCCAAATTTCCTGGCATAGATAGACTACTGAGCATGTCTAAGGCTGCAACTATCATTTGAAACGCGTCAATGCGTATCCCATTGATTCCTGGGGCCTTATTTTTGCCAATGCCTTCAGTATAGCTAGAACTTCTTCCTTTATTACCATCAGCTCTTGTTCACACGGTAAATATTTCAGTGTCAACCAACTCTTTTTGTTATATTCCTTCCAACCTTGATGCATCCTGGATCATTAAAAATTTTTCCAAAAGCATCTTTCAGTACTGCAACTTGAGGCCTGAATTTGTTTTTCAGTTCCTTCAGCTCGAAAAATGCTGAACAAGCTGAGTTCTTCTCTTTTTAATCTCCAACTCCAGCTTTTTGCATATTTCATTACTATACTTTTACTTTGTATTCTCAGGCTGCCCATTTAAATCTTCTAGAAAACGGAAAGTGGTCAAATAGAAAATGGAATGCATAAATATTGAATTCTAGGTATTACTGAACTGAGACAGACTAACCTGGGCCATTCTGAATCAGACAATCACATGATCTATTACGCCAGGAATGAATTCATGGTGAAAAAGACAATTTCATGATCTATCTTAAAGTACAATATTGTGAATGACACAACACTGTTGTGTATACTTATGTATACACATACAAGGAAGACCTGTTAATATGACTATTATTAGAATATATTCACCAACAACGAAAGCCAAAGAACTTTTACAGTTCTAAATAGACCAAATTTGCAATCAAGATGCATTAATAATTACTGGTGACTGGAATGCAAAATTTGGAAACAATGAGGTAGGAATTGTAGTAAGAAAGTGTGGTCTTGGAGACAGAAATGAGACCAGACATCAAATGACTAAATTTTGTATGTTCAATGATTTATTCATCACCAATATCTGTTTTTTAAAATGCAAAAGGTGATTTTACACATGGGCCTCACCTGATAGACTGTACAGAAATCAGACTGACTACTGCTCATATCAGCAGTCAAAACCAGGCCAAGCGCCGACTATGGAACAGACAATCGATTATTAATATGCAGGTTCAAATTGAAAATGAAAAAAATTAAAAACAAGTCCACAAGAACCAAAATAAAACCTTGAGTGTTATCTCACCTGATTTAGTAACTTGGACAATGAAGGTAGGTGTATTGGAGTCTGTTAAACTGGCTCAGGACAAAGCAAGCTTCAGAGCTATTGTACATAGGGTTGCTATAAGTCACAGGTAACTCGACAGCACATAACAATAACAACAATCCCACCTGAATTTAAAAATTATCTACAGACACCACAACAAGATAAAGATAAACAACGCAATTGAAAAATTGGCACAAGATATGAACAGACACTTCACCAAAGAAGACATTCAGATAGCACACAAACACATGAAGAAATTTTCAAAATCTGTAGCTCTAAGAGAGATGCAAACCAAATCAACTATGAAATATCATCTCACCCCAGTAAGAATAGCAAAACTTAACAGAACAACAAACAACAAATGCTGGTAAGGTTGTAGAGGAACTGGAACCCTTATTCACTGTTAGTGGGAGTATAAAATGATACAACCACTATGGAAGGCTGTATGATGCTTTCTCAAAAAGTTGCAAAGAGAAATACTATTTGACCCAGCAATTCCACAACTGGGAATATACCCATCACCCAAGCAGATATATGCACACTCATGTTTATTGTGGCTTTGTTCACAATAGCAAAGAGCTGGAAACAACCCAAGTGCTCATCAACAAACGAATGGATAGAGAAGCCGTGGTATATTCACACAATGGAATTCTACGCTACTTTGAAAAACAGAGAACTCATGAAATATTATTAAAAATGGGTGACCCCAGAGGACATTATGCTGAGTGAAATATATCAGTCATAAAAGGACAAATACTATATAGTGCCACTGTTGTAAAATAGGACTGACATCAGGGTTGGGGCGAGACTGAGAAAGAGGGGATAAATAATGTTTACTGTATTGACAGATGAGGGAGAAAACTGTTTAAGAGGGATATATGATTAGGTATTTTTGTCATGATAGGAGTCCAGAACGAAGGCTGCACAGTGGAGTGGGCTGAATGGGGGAGGGATTGTATAACAATGAAATAATTTTTCTTTTACTTTTCAAAGAGAAGAGTGAACTGGGGGTCGGAGGGGTGGGCAGGAAGAAAAGGGCAACAATGAATGAATGGCAATCCAAAGTCTCTATAAGCTTTCATTAACATTAATAATAAAAAGGAAAAAATAATCTACAGAATAAGTTTGAGACATCAAACACTAATGATCAAAGACCAAATGAGTTATGGGAAGACATCAAAGATGCCATCCATGAAGAGGGCAAAAGGTCGTTAGAAAGACGAAGGAGGAAGACCAAATGGATGTCAGAAGAGATGGCTTGCACTAGAGCATCAAGAAGTCAAAACAAAGAGGAGAAATGCCAAACTAAAAACCCAAAGAAGTAGCTTAATGAAAAAATTCAAACCAGATGCACCAAGAGGAATGGCAAATTAGTAAGAGTGGAGTAGGTATTAAGATATTTCAGGTTAGGAAACTATTATTTTGGGTAAGTCTTAAGAACGATTTGCATCGCTGAACTATGTGTTTAATTATATTAATTTATAACTATATGCTGTATAAAATATAACTTGGATTGCTGTTGTATGTCACTGAGTTCAAAATGACCCATAGCTGACCCTCCAACAGGTTTTCAGAGGCAGTTAATCACACAGGAGACTGCCCCTCTTTCTCCCAAGGAGAAGCAGGTGAATCTGAACTGCGTGCCTTTGGGATTGCAGCACAGCTTCTTACCACTAGGCTACCAGACTGCCTAATTTATAACAAATGCTGTATAAAATAGAACTTAGATAAGCATATGACAGTGTACTGAGCTTTGTGCAATAGCAATACATCAGCCAATGAGATCTAACCAAGATGCGATTACTGCTAATTGAAATTGTACTTTGTAAATAATCAAATAATTAATACTGTATATTAAACTGTTCCTCACCACTTTCCCAACTCTATTCTCTCTATGATGCCTCTTAACTACTTGCAAAATGATACAATGCAATTGGAAAAAACACTGACCCAAAAGTCAAGAGACTTGTGTTCTATGTCCATCTCCATGGCTTCCCTTTATATAAATATACAGAGTTTTGCATAAGAAAATAACACTGAAGATGAACTATTAAAAACATGAATATATCACATATTTCTATCCAGTCATACCTCCACTCACCCGCAACACAAACACACACATAGCACTGAAAGTTCTTTAGATTGAATTATCCATATTTTCTTCCACTTTTGTTAAAAACAAATATATACACTGAAGAGATTGTGAGCTGGGTTTAAGGATGTCACATATGCTAGTAAAGAAGTGTTCTATTATTCATGTAAATCTACCCTTCCGTAAGGACTTCAACTATATAATCTTGATTTGTTAGTAAATGTTTTTGACTTGATCAAGATACATAGCTTGTATATTAAATAGTGCTAATTGGTTCTGGCTTTTAAGCTGAACATTTTTACTGTTTATTAGGACAGAAATGTTTATTTCTGAATTTTGTCTGGCATAGGATCTACTATCTTGCTGAGCAAAGTCACAATATTTATTAGATTAGGCAAATAATTGGGGGGGGAGGGGAACAATGTGGATGAAGTCATCTAATACAAACCCAGATTACAGAATAAAAAAGATCTTAGAACAAAATGGGCAATCAGGAATTTGTTGAGAAATACATAAATAAGCACAATGCTGCATTATATGTGCAAACAATCGTGATCTGAGTACAAGCCAAAATTGAATTTACGGGCAATTTTACAATTGCAAGAGTTAAAACTAAGATTAATACTTTAGTATCCACTAAGGTGTTATCTAGTCAATTTCTTTTTTTTAACCCAGCAGTAAAATCAGTCAGTACTTAAGTTATCAATTACTTAAGTGAAGTTCTAACTACTATAGCAAAATTAAAAATTTCATACCAAAGACCAATAATACATACTGATTCAAATCATAGTTTTTCTCTATGTACCAAGGAGTCCTGTGGCAAAGTGGAAAAGTATTGACTCCTAAAATCAAAAGGTCAATGGTTCTAATTCATTAGTCACTCTACGGGAGAAAGATGTAGCAGTCTACTATTATCAGACAGATTACAACCTCGGAAACCCTGTGAGGCAATTTTACTCTGCCCTATAGGGTCACTAAGAGTCAAAACTGACTTGAGAGCCATGAGATTTTTGTCTGATCTATGTATCACATGTGAACGATAAAACTATGACAAATCCTTTTGTAGAATATGTACTATATGATAAGCCATCCAATTTTATAGTCAAATCATGGTAAACCAAAATAGTTTGAAATATGCAGGTTTATTACCTTTTTCTTTAGCATGAATGTCATCACATATGTGTAGATCTAGATGAGAAATCACTAAGTGATGGGAGGTTTCTTTAACATCAAAGTCACTGAATAGTTTCATAATTGCATCATTTACATCAGGAGCATTTGGAGTCTGTGGTGTCTTCACTTGCTGGGTAGATGGTGCTACAGTAGAACTCTAAAAAGATTAAAAACTGCCCTATCACTGCAAGTTAAGCACTTGAAATTTTACATATAAGAAAACCTAAAAAAGCAGCATAATACATTTTCTTTTGTATCAATAACTCAATTCCCTAGAATAATTTTCTAATAGGAATAAAATTGAAAGTTAAATTGGGAAAGTATGAACAACTTGAATGTCACTGTTTCTACAAATATTTCAAGAGTTACATTTATATATTTATTGCTTCTTATTGGAGAAAACATTAAATTCACAAAGGCAAGGTATTTGAATACTGCTAGTTCTGTATGCTAAAAAAAATAAACAATTGTTTATTGTTTAAAAACCAAACAGATGAGCTGTAAATAGTTATATATCCTTTAGAAAGAAAGAAAGCAGATCTGAAAAAAGCCCTGTATTATTTTATTTAGTATTTTAAGTGCTCTGGTGTCTCTTTCACGTGGTATAGTCTGTTGTTAGAATATGGGTATCTGAAGAAGCCAGGATGCAAAGGAGACAAATTTGAATTAAAATATTTTTCTACCTAATGAGAAAATGCACAGAATACTGCCAAGTGTAAAGACACGGATGAACTCTAAATAGTTTAAAATTATTTTTTAATCATTTTAATAATTATAAAGTGACCTGAGATACAAGCCAACAGAAAAATAAAGATTGAATTTTTAAATTTAAAAAGGTTACTATGTTTTAATTGAAAACAACATATTACTAAAAGCCAAGTTCATTATTTACCGAAAACCAAAGTACACATATTTTGTATGTAAATGTAAATGACATCAATTAGGAATTATGATCATACTGCAAAAGAATTTCAAAGTATATTTAGCAAATAAGAATTTCTCAAAGAAAAACATTTTAACTCACAGTTAAAGAAAAAAATGATGACATATAGCTTTGAAATAAAATTATTTTATCAGAAACATCACTTTTATCATGCTTTTCCCACGACTCTCAAAGTAACAATCTAGAATTTATGTTACTGGTCGTAATATTTTAAAAGAAATTTGTCCTGTATGATTCTTTCTTTTTCATCATAATAAATATGACTACAACTAAAACAGAAACAATCTCTCTACAGCTTTTTCTTAATATTGACAGACAGGTTTCTGGATGCTGTTTCTGGGGAGGAAAAAAAAAAAGAAGCCCTTAAGTTTCTCTGCACAACCTAACATTTCTTACAATGTCAATTCATTCTTTACTTTCTCTTCAAGAGAAGAAAAGAATGAAGCCAAAAAATTTATTATGATAGATGATAATTGTCAAGGATATCTCAAAAATCAGAGTATTTTTTTAAAAAATCAGGATATTCTGTATTAAATAAGGTAATATAGCAACTAGCCATGCAAGAAAGCAACTCTATGGTATAAAAACATGACTAAGTAATTCAATGTGAAATATTCCAGAGAAACAAAAAGTATCAATTAAAAACATTAACAATATGGAATGGGGTTCTGGTGGCTTAGTGGTAAGGAGTTACGGTGTCAGCCCAAAAGAAAGCATTCCACCAGCTGCTCTATGAGAGAAAACTGAACAGTCTCCTCCTGTGTGATTCACTGCCTCTGAAAATGCACTGGGGATGTCTAGCTATGAGTTGCTTCAGACTTGAAATCTTACATAACAATAACAACAGCAATAGGGAAGAAAATTACGAATATGTATGTCCCTTAAAACTATGAAAAATGCAGACTTAAGCAGAGTATCTTTGAGATACTCTAAGATGTTAACAGTAGCTATACTGAGATGGAAAGATTAGGTCCGGTTTCCTTGTTACCTGTAACTAGTTTCTTAATGTACACATTCCATTTTATATAAACACATCTGTACAGTATGTAAAGTACAGAACTACCAATCCTTTGTCCAGTAGTGTTTAGTTGTCATCTGTGTCAATGAGAACTTAGCTAAATTGTCTCCATAAAGTTTAACAGACTGGTCGATGTCTGTTATGTGTATAATGGTACTATGGTAGAACAAAACACTCTCTTGTACCTTTTTAATCATGTTTTATCACCTTAAAATGAAACTTAATTATCTTTTCAGCTTTACATCCCTAATGAAACGTGCTTCCTTCTCTGCACTCCCTCTCTTGGCTACTGGAATAGCCAATCATCATCCCTAAGCTTCCCAACAATTATTTCCTCCTTATCGCCAAATGATAAAAGGTCATCTTTATTTTGACTTATTATTTCTTCTTTCAAACCATTGAGTCTGACCTTTCTCTGGACTACAATCTCTCCTTTTTAGTTCATCCTCTATCATACCTTTCAGTACAGGTAGTCTTCAGATTCCAAAGGAATTCTGTTCCTAAATCTCTCTAACCTGAACATTCAGTCAAGTGTTTGTCTAATACTATATAGCATTAATAATGTCTTCTAATATATGAGGGGGGGGAATAAAAAAAATAGTAGATCTGCAAAAGCATCTTTACCTTAATAAAACAATAATGTTTAATGAGTACCAAAAATTAGCACCTATTTGCAATGAGCCATTGCACACACCTCTGTATAAGGGTCTCGCATACGAGGCACTGTGTGTGTGTGTGTGTGTGTGTGTGTGTGTAAAAACCAGACAATCTAAAAGTAAAACCTTACTCCATTTTCAAGTCTTGAGTCTGAAACTTTTTAAAGCTATCTTTTCAAATGGTAATTCCTTTAACTCTGATGTTGCCGTAAGGACAAAATTCCTTTACTCAGGTCTGGCAAGATATGTAATATAAAATATCACAACTATTCCAAAAAAATCCCTTTTATTATAGTCAACTGTGGTGGCCTAGTGCATAGGGAGTGATGCTGCCAACCAAAATGCAAGTGCTTGAATCCACCAGCTGCTTTAAAGAAGAAAAATGGGTAATCTCCTCCCGTGCAAGTTACCATTTCTGAAAATCTGCTGGTAGGTCAGTTATGAGTTGGTTCTGATTCAACAATGAGTGAGCCAACGAGAGTCTGTGCCTGAAATATCTTCGTGCACAGTATTATCAACAGATCTTTATAAAGACCACCAAAAACACACGACTGAAGAAGCAATTTTACTTACTAACGGGTTCAAGAAAAATTTGTCTTCTTGTCCAAGAGTCACCCTGTGATAAATTAAATGGCAAGCACCTTTGACCAATCATGTAATCCCACATGTGTTAATTCCTGCATCATTCACAAATGACCTGCTTTTAGATCTCCCCCCTTTAGCTCCCTCCACGATCTTTCTGAAAACTGTGAACTTTACAATCCTGCTCCATGAATAAAAGTAGCAGAGTGGCAATTTTCACTCTGTAACAAAGGGTATTTAGTCTGTACCTCTCAAAAAACTTATTTTGCTTTTATTTAAGCAGAGTAAGTGATTCTGTTCCATGACAATGTTGAGTTTTTAACATAATCATAGACTATGCACAAGTTGTACATAAGGCTAACTTGAGCCTTAATTATCGATTACATAGGATAAGGCCTTCACCACTTAAAAATTTCTATTGGTTCCCAGATGTCTATAAGGAAAGGTCCAAATTCTTCAATGCAACTAGTCATCCTATCCAGTTATAGCACACTTATGCTTCAAGTTAGGCCACCTGCTCAAGAAAGCCCTATTCTAGGATTTATAGTCTATTCACTAAAATTCTTTTCTCAAGTTCCCCTGAATAATTTCCAAAAAGCAATTATGTATGAATAGTATTTACTGATTGAATGATACCAAGCTCAGTATAAATTCCAAATCTGTGTATTTGTTTTTATCATCCTAAATCCTAAGAAACATTATAACATAAATAGATTGAACTGAAAAGAGTTGTTTTAACAATGCAATTGGACTATAAATTCATTCCAGTTATATGCCAGGATTCCAAATAATCTACTACAAATAAGATGACAATTAATAGATCTTCCTTCAAGTACCTTGAAAGCAAAGAAGTAGAAATTATAGTCACTCACTGCCAACGTGGACAATATTTCAAATAATACCATTGTTATTCTCTAGAAGCTTGTTTTGTTTAAATATTCTGGACAAATTCACTTTATTAAGACTGGATTAATAAAGAATGCTTCGCATTCGCATTATTTGTTGTTGGGTACCATCAAGTCACCTACGACTTTGAGAGACCGTATGAACATATCTGAACCTTACCCTAACCTGTACCATCCTCAAGATCATGCTCAAAGCCACTGTTACAGTCACTGCATAGGTATTTAGAAGATTAATTTAAAGAGAGATGAATAATCTTACATCATAAGCATGCTCTTAAACCAAGTTTATGAGAAGATGTAGAACCCTTAAAACTTTTTGTGCTGATAAACCATCAAAAGTTGTCTTCTATCAGTATCTAAGTAACAGTAAACTCCCATCTTTATGAGAAAACACCTTGTTCTTCATTATATTTTTCAGATTGGATTCCTCCTTCTAAATGCCCTTCCCCTCATATCCTCCTATGATCTTCTGGTTCATTTGAAAGACTGTATTTCATTATCATCTTTGAGAAATCTTTCTGAATTCTACAAGTAGTTAACTAAAATTTCCTTTTCTTGTTTAGAACTTATTCCTTCACATTATATCATAATTTATCTAGAAAGAACTACCTCCATAGCAATATGAATTTTCAGTACCCTTTAAGCTTTAATCAAGGGATGATAAAAACAAATTTAAGAAAGATCTGCTTTTTTTTACAGAATAGTTATAAAAGATATAACTAATAGGGATTTTCCAAGTAGCTTATTAAAGTGATCTTGATGTTAACACCTCAGAGTATCTGGAAAGGGTAAAAAATTATTTTCTTCTTCAAACATTTTAGAACATGATCATTAATTAGTTCATTGTGCTACCCTCATTTCTGCCACAGTTATCAGATATCCAACAGCAATTAGTGTTCAACTGCAGCACTTCCATATTAATTTTAGGTCTGTGCACTACTAATTCTTCTACTGCTTCTCTTTCCTATAATCACCCAGGGGTTTTTTTCCCTTCTACACTTAATAGTTTTAAATCTATATTCCCTATATCCTAAAAAGTTGTTTCATAATATAAAATATTTTATGTCATCATTAATTCCAGCCCTTACTTGATACAGAGTTCCAAACAAAATATGCATTATAAAAATAATATCTTTAATATATGTTTCCATGTAGATTGTGTGTATGTGTGTCTACATTAAGATGTTCAGCTAAAGAATATTATTGGCCTCAAATTCTTAAACTCTATTTCACATAAAGAAAACACTAAGTAAGCATTCTAAGTTTTAAAATGTCTACACGTAAGATAAGTTTGTTTTCTCTGTTAAAAGCATACCTGTGTAGGTTCAGAAGCCATACTTTTCCTTTGTTCTGTTGATTTTTCTATTGCTTCACTAAGAGATTTTGCATATTGTACCATAGCCTTCAATTGAGAATCCGTCAAAACCCATAATAAGTCATCCAATAATAGAATTAATTTTGTTGCTATGACATTGCAGTCCTTTAACTGTCAGGAAAAAGAATTTATAAAATTAAACCCAGGACTAAAACTTAAAGTGTACTTGAATAAAAAGTTTCCCAATTTTTAGTAGAAGTGAGTTCTTCCTTCAACAAATATTTACTTAGTTCCTATAATACAGAAGGAAGAGCTCCTAGTACTGAAGATACAACATGAAAAATACTGGCAAATTTCTATTCTATAATTAGTAGCAAGTTCTATAATACTTATAAAAATAAGTATCCAAATTTTCTAAGTGATTTACCTGTGGTAACTAAAATTTGCATTTATAATTAATATATAATTTTCTGTATTCATTCAATAAGTCTAGTTAGCTCTGGTCATAGAGTGGGTAAGAAGTTGAGCTGCCAATCCAAAGGCATGGAGTTGGAATCCACCAGCTATTATAAAGGAGAAGAGCACTAAGCTTCCTTGTCATTTATAGTCTCTGAAAACCTAGAGGGTCAGCTGTGAGTCAGTTCTAACTTAACTGCGTAACAACAATAATCCTAGTATAGAGAAGTAAATTATAAAGTAAAAAAAAAAAAAAACCAAAAAAGATGTTAATCATGCTTTACATTTCAGAAAATATTTATTAAGTAGTATAATCAAAAGGATGTTTTCAATTTCATTTAACAGATTTATTTGTGCTATGAGGTACAAAACATTTTAAGACCTTTAACTGCACAATGTTTTTTTAAAGTCACCACTTATTCATTAAATTTTATCATAAATCACAGTGGATGCTAAACTTCTGGCAAACATTCACAGGAATTCTGAAATCCTTAAGTAATTGTTTTTCTATTTATCTAAATTATCAGTCATACCTTAATAACTACATAATCAGTATGGTTAGTGCTAAGAGGCTTTGGTGCTTACCACTAAACAAGATTCACCAGTAAATATCAAATGTAAAGCAATAAATACTCAACAAATATTATCTCTGAGAAATATATTCAATTCACAAAAAAATAAAAATCTTTTCAAAATGTAGGTATCAAATCTGGAAGACAGGAATTCACAACAAGCAAGCACTATATGTCCCTTTATTCTGAACTGTTTTAATATGCCAGTAGCATGTTCTTAAATATGCAAACCAAAAGGCACAGGACTGGGTGACACTCTGCAAGGCTTCCATGACTGGGTTCAGACATGACAACAACTAACAGCATGTCATAATCTCACCCAAGAATTATTTGAAATTTCCAGTCAATTCCAATAGTTAACACAGAAGCTATAGAATTAAACTTGTTGACTTACTCTTCTTTTCAGTGTGACTCTGATTTTTGATTGATTGGTTATTAATCGAACAGGAGCACATAAAATTTCATGTGAACTTTGGGTAGCATCTGCCTCTATTCGAATCATCTGCCAATTTATTTCTTTAAAAGTCAAAACCTAAGGAAAGTAAAGAGACTCATGTCATTAACTCATACAAAAGAGAATGATAAAAATGTAAGTTTGTAAAACAATTTTTTATATTTTATAAAAACTAATCTCAACAAATTTTCATGTGACACCCTACATGGATGTATTCATCATGCTTTTATTTTTACATTAAATTAGATACATCAAAATTTGTAACATATTTTCATAATTATATTCAACATTTGGAAAGCTGATATTTTTATTCTAATAATTAACATAACTAAAGTCTAAGAAAATCTGAATAATGTAATGAAAAATCTAAGTAACAAATACTGATTTTTAAAATTTTAATTCTGACTGAGAAGATAAAACAGAAAAGACTTGTACAGTAAAAAATACTAAAATGAGTATTTTATAGTTAAGAGTAACAGAGTAAAGAAAAAAAGTAAAATCAATCTAGCACTCTGTGAATCTGGGAACTACTAAATGTGATTATTTTAAATATCTTCTTTCTCATCAACTAAAACATTTCAAAAGGAGGAAAAACAGAAGAGTATTTACCTCTCCTCTCTGTGGATCCTGGATACGAGTACGTTTTAAATCTCCATGTTCCCAGTTTGCATTTACACTATATATCCGTTGATGGGAAAGTTCAAAAGATGCATTAAAGGCTTTTGCTCCAATTTGAATTGAATGGAATTTACAGAAACAGTAATACCCTCAACTACTTTTTCAGCAAAGCCATATTCACTGGGAAAACAAAATATAATACATTGAAATAAAAAAAATCATTAAGAAACAAAAATGTTTTCAGTTAATATTTCATACTTTTACATATATATAATTTGTCCTAGCACTGCATCATGTATTTTTGCTTAAAAAATAATTTTTGTTTAAAACGATGGCATAGCATACCTAAAAGTAAGTAATAAAAATACTATTCACAAATTATAAGTGATAAAAAATCCTGTAAGTAACACCACACCACACACTGCCACCGAGTCAATTCTCACTCCCAGCAACCTTCGTTAGGATTCCAAAGTTACAAATATTCACAGAAAGAGACTACTCATCTGTCTAAAAGGAGTTGCTGGTGGATTTGAACCACTGATCTTTCAGTTAGCAGTCCAACATGTAGCACACGAGCCCAACAGAGCTCCTTACTTTGTAAATTTGTGGTTGTTATGTGCGGTTGAGTCGGAACTCAACAGCTGATCCTCCAGCAGCCTTTTAGAAGCTGTAAATTGCACAGGAGTGCCTGCCTGTCTTCCTTCTGCTGAGCATCTGGTGAATCGGATCTGCCTGCCTCACCAATAGGCCATCAAAGTGCCTTCATTTACTTTGTAAAGAAAGTTATTAAAATCAATATATACAGCTGGCAACTTTAAAAAGGTATCAGTCTGCACCACTGACATAGATAAACAAACTAATAGAACTAAACTCTCCAAATATAAAAAAGACACATGTCCAATTGAAATATATCCCAATAATGTAAGAATGAAACAGACAGATATCCTTCTGGTACTCTTTGCTTTTCTCTAGTGCCACAGCCTCTTCTAAACCCAGCTTATATTTCTGGTAGTTCTCTGTCAATGTACTATTCCTGTTGTTTCTGGATAATCTTCAACAGAATTTTGCTTTCATGTGATATGAGTGATATTGTATGATCATTTCCACCACTGAACCATTGGCAGCACTATGATGGATGGAGAAGAGACTGGGGTTAACAGTTATAGCTTGCTCGGTTCTACAATCAACGCTCTTGGCACCAGTAGTCAGGAAATCAAAAGACAATTTGCATTGTCAGGGACTTTGCAAGAGTACTGAGAAGCAATGATGTCAGTCTAGAGGGTAAGGTGCACCTGATCCAGTTCACTGTCTTCATAATTATTTGCTATGCATCAGGTAGCTGGATATGACTATGGATGATTGAAGAAAAATTCATGCCTTTGAGTTGTAGTGCTGGAGAAGAGCATTGAACATACCATAGGTATAACATAGGTCTGTCTTAGAGTAAAACCAAGTTTCTCCTTGGGAGTCTAGAATTCTGAAGCTCCATTTTACATACTTTGGGCATAAGGTCAGGAGGGACCTATCCTTGGAGGACATCATGCTTGGAAGGGTGGAGGCACAAGGCAGGAGAGGAAGACCTGAGATGAGATGGATTCATATAGTGACTAGGGCAATGGGGGGGTAGGTGTGTCGGAGTCAGTGAGACTGGCTCAGGACAGGGTAGGCTTCAGAGCTTTTATACATAGGGTCACTATGAGGCACAGGCAACTCGACAGCACATAACAACAACAACAACAATTTAAGAATAAGGCCATATAATTTTTACCTTCTATAATTCAATTAAAAACTGTCTACTGAGCTTCTGTCATAGAGAGATGCTTGGATATTAAGGAAACCAAAGTTTAGCTGCAGCTTTAGAAGGCTCACAAGTTCCTAAAGGGTTTGGGAGGATGCACACTCTAGTAATTAAACATGAAGTAGCTCATATAACTTAGAACTTTAAAAGAGAACCAACAGTGAACTGGGTAAAGAGAGGAAGGCATTATTTATAATTAATCATAACTGCACCTGAGAAAGTAGGATGGATTCCTATGAGAAGCAAGAAAAATGTTAGAATAAAGAAGAGCACCAGCAAAGGCATAGAGAGGCAGGGAGTAGAAGTCACACACTGAGTACAAGAAACAGAATAACTTCCAACATCATTAATACAATCACTACTCCTAAAGCTTCTCTACGTTCCAGTGCAATCTTCAGAGTTTCTTCTGACATCCATTTTGGTCTTTTCTTCCACTTCTGTCTTTGTAATGACCGTTTGCACTCTTCCTGGATGATACATTTAACATCCTCCCACAACACATCTGGTCTTTGCTCATTAGTGTTCAAGGCCTCAAACCTGTTCCTGAGATGATTCTGAAATTCAGCTGGGATGAAATGAAAGTCATATTTTGGCTCCTGTGGATTCGATTTAATTTTTCTCAGCTTCAGCTTGAACTTGCATATGAGTAGTTGGTAGTCTGTTCCACAATCAGCTCCGGGCATAGTTTTCATAGCTGATATTGAGCTTCTCCAGCGGTTTTTTTCCACAGATGTAATCAATCTGATTCCTATGCATACCACCAGGTGAAATCCATGTGTATAATCTGTGTTTATGTCTCTTAAAAAAACGTGTTTGCAATGAATAAGTCATTGTGCAAAATTCAATCATTCTATCTCCAGCTTCATTTCTGTCACCTAGTCCATGTTTTCCAACTACTGATTCTTCTTCCCTGTTCCCAACTTCTGCGTTCCAGTCGTCCATTATTACCAATGCATCTTGACTGCATGTTCGATCTATCTCTGACTATAAGAGTTGGTAGAAATCATCTATTTCTTCTTCTTTGGCTCTGGTTGTTGGTGCATATATCTGAATGATAGTGGTGTTCACTGGACTTCCCTGTAAGCGTATGGATATAATCCTATCACTCACAATGTTGTACTTCAAGATGGATCTAGAAATTTCTTTTTTAACTAAGAAAGCAACTCCATTTTTCCTCACCTTTTCATCTCTAGAATAATATATCATACGATCATCTGACTCAAAATAACCCATGCCAGTCCATCTCATCTCTCCAATGCCTAGTATGTCAATATTTATGCATTCCATTTCTTTTTTAACAATTTCTAATTTTCCTACATTCATGTTCCAATCACTAGTGTCTGCTTACAACTGTTCCTCTTCCTTTGTAATTCCATGCTTGAACGTTCTACCTAGATTGAAGATCTATCAACAATCTGCGTTATGTAGAAGACACAACCTTGCTTGCTGAAACTGAGGAGGACCTCATGCACTTACTGCAGAGGGTCGACGGCACATAACAACAACAACTCCGAAAACACTATTTCTGGTCTTTTTGGCTGAAATCTCATACTGTGAAAATGTCAATTGTATGAAAATATTCAACAATGGAAAAACATTATTTTAAAAATTTAAAAAATAAAAAGTTATAAAAAACAAAAAAGGTCAATTGTCTGCCTGACCTCTGCTCTTCACACAATTAAAATGTCTAAAATTAACCAATTATCTATCTCTATCATCAAGAGTTCTACTCTATGCCCACCACTGCTTATCCTAATACACTATCTTAATGAATATCCTAAGTTCTTAACCTCTCTATGATTCAGAGGTTCCATTATTCAAACCAACTAATACTTGCTAGTTCCTAAGTGGATTACATTAAAAATATAATCTGAATAGTCTATAATTTGACTTGATACTTTATAAAACAGAACTATTATTTCTAATAATTAATAATAGCACATCATTAATAAACCATTTAAAATCTCTCCGCTTCAGTTCTCTCATTTAGAAAATGGAAACATCTGCCTCATTAAGGTTGCCACAGCCATTAACTGACATGGTGTATGTGTAGTACCAGCCACGGTATCAGCACACCTGCGGTTCTTTTGTTATAATGGGAGACAGTGTTCTATCCTGAGCTTTGAATATCGAGAGCTGAAAAGCAAGAGCTCATCAAGGGCTAAATCCTAATGAAAATTTTGATTGAGAGCAATATTCCCAGGGAGAAAAAAGAATATTTCTATAATAATTATGTGAAAATAACCCTTTGGAATATGAAGCTCTAGGTTTTTAAATTCACGTACATAAAAGTTTTTTACAGCTCATGTTGCAGGACCAATTTATCAGAAAATGAAACTGGAAAAAACGACTGATGTTTACATTTTATGGATATAGTATCTATACTAAATTAAAAAGACAGTTCACAAATAAGTGTTTCCAAGTGTGATTAATATTTATATAAATATTAATTCCATATGAAATTAAACCACAATTATAACCAATTAATTCCACATGAAATTATGAAAGTATAAGTCTAAATTGATATTTACTATACCATTTATCTGTGAAAGCATTACCAGTCACCAGACCTGCTTAAAGAACAATTAATATGTTAACTTGTATTTTCATCTTTTAACTAAATAATAAACCAAATGAATCAGTGTTTCTCTAAGTCCTATGACTGTAAAGAAGCATTATCTGTAAGGTATTGCACTGCTAACCAAAAGTTCTTATTTTTAAGCAGTAGTTGAGACCTACTGAATTATAATTTCAAGAGAAATAACCTGAAAGAATACATTAATTTAGTAAGTATCCTAAGTGACTGTAACAATCAGTCTGGAAAACAATGGAACAAATTAACCATAATGCCATTTCAAAACACAAGAATCATCACCATGGGGAGCTCTGGTGGCCTAGTGGCAAGAAGCTGCACTGCAATCCCAGAGGCGCACAGTTCAAATCCACCAGATGCTCTGCCAGGAAAGGAGGGACAATCTCCTCCTGTACCAGTCAGATCCGATTTGACGGTACACACACACACACACACACACACACACTAATAAAATAATAATGAAAAAAATTTAAAAAGAAAAGAATCATCATCATACAAATAACTATAAAGGGAACATTCTAAAACTACTAGTACTACCACTATAAAAGAAAACCAACTTGAATTAGGATGAATATTACCAACTCACACTGGTAAAAAGACTTGTTTCTCAGATGAGAGAGAGAACAGTTTAAAAGGGATATGTAATTAGGTATTATTTTCATGACAGGAGAATTATTGTCATTGTCCAGAACGATGGCTGCATAATGGAGTGGACTAGAGGGGAGGGACTGCATAACAATGAAAGAATTTTTCTTTTACTTTTCAAAGAGAACAACAAATTGGAGGGAGGGGCAGGCAGGGAGAAAAGTATAATTATGAATGAATGGAAATCCAGAATCTCTAAATTTTCATTAAAATTAATAATACTAACAGTTTTTAAAAAAGGACTTGCTTCTCTAACACTTAGAAAACCATTTAACTCTTTTAATTAATCTTAAAAGGACCTTTATTTTTTCTCCAATTCTTGCTGATTCTAGTCAATCTAAAGACCAAATTTTCCTGTCCATACTATCAAACCTGGAATCATGAACTATAAAATCTCACACTGCTCAATGACGAATTGCAAAGAAGTTCATTTGAAAATTATTTTTCAGTAATTGTAATATGTATTCCAACTATAAATTATAAATCTAAGAAACTTGCCATTCAGTTTGTAGCAATGAAATGTATCACCATTACATTCTTATGTAGAAAGACACTGGTTACACTCTAAGTACTATAGAGGAAGGTGGTTCATTGTATGTAAGAAGGAAGAAGGGAGTATGTATAGACATTCTCAAAGAGTAGAAAGGGTTTATTACACAGCACATACCAAAAATAAAACAAAAACTCCAAACTCAATCCCATTAGTACAACTGATTACAATCCTATGTACCATCCAGAACACTTTAAATAAATGGTCCAGTACGCCAGGGTACGCAACTTGAGGAAACACAGTAAAACCTATGGAATCATTCTGTGCAGATAAACGGCACACTCCAAAAGTAACAAAGAAATTTAAGAAAATTATTTCTTGGAAGCAAAAGTAAACAGCTAATTTTTAGAAAATGTTATTTTTAAAAAGATATAGTCAGATTTTTTAGGAAGATTTTATAGACTAGTGAATCGTAAACATTCTCTCTCTTAAAAAAAAAAAAGTTCTCTGTCTCCCACAACCAGGAAAAATAGATGAATGGGATCTTCTAAGAATAAAATACCTATGCACATCCCAAAATTTCTCCAACAGGGTAAAAAAAGGGAAGCCACAGACTGGGAAAAAGTATTTGGTAATAACATGTCTGATAAGGGATTTATCTCTAGAATTTATAGAATATTCCACAAGAAGATAAAGGTAAACAACCCAATTGAAAAAGGGGCACAGGACATGAACAGACACGTCACCAAAGAAGACATTCAGATGGCAAACACACACATGAAGAAATGTTCAAAATCCCTAGCTATAACAGAGATGCAAATCAAAACAACTATGAGATACCATCTCATCCCAGTAAGACTAGCAAAATTTAACAGAACAGCAAGCAACAAATATTGGCGAGGTTGCGGTGGGAGTACAAATTAGTGCAACCATTCTGGAAGGCAGTATGGTGCTTTGACCCAGCAATTCCACTACTGGGAATATAATCTGAAGAAATCAGAACTTCCACCCGAGCAGATATATGTACTCCCATGTTTACTGATGCTTTGTTCACAATAGCAAAGAGTTGGAAACAGCCCAAGTGTCCATCAACAAATGAATGGATAGAGAAGATGTGGTATATTCACACAATGGAATATTATGCAGCACTGAAAAACAAAGAACTCATGAAATATTACACAAAATGGGTGACCATGGAAGACATGCTGAGTGAAATGTCTCAGTCACAAAAAAGACAAATACTGCATAATGCCACTGTTATAGAACAGGACTGATATGAGGGTTGGGAGGAAACTAAGAAAAGAGAGGATAAATAATGTACACGGTATTAAAACAGATGAGGGAGAAAACTGCGTAAAAGGAATATATGATTAGGTATTATTGGCATGACAAGAATCCAGAATAAAAGTTGCATAGTAAAGTGGTCAGGGAGTGGGGGAATGTATAACAATGAAAGAACCTTTTTTTCCAAAGAAAAAAGAAAACTGGGGAAGAAGGGGGAGAGAAAAATGTGCAACAATGAATGAATAGAAATCCAAGTTCTTTATAAAGTTTCATTAAAATGTAAATAAAATCTCATACATTGAGAAACTTTAAAACACAATTAAAAGCACACATGGCAATGAAAAAAAAGTTTTCTCTGACTCTTCCTCTTTCACCATTAGTCTGCCAGTTTGTTGTACTGTGATAATTTGAGTGTTGATGTGATGCCGGAAGGTATTCCACCAATGTTTCAAATGCCAGCAGGGCCAGCCAAAGTGGACAGGTTTCAGCAAAGCTTCTAGCCAAGGCAGACAGGTTTCAACAGAGCTTCCAGACTAAGGAAAGGAAGCAGGCTTAGTCATATACTTGTAAAATAATGGGCCATTGAAATATCTATAAAAAGTAGCAGAACACTGTCTGATAGAGTCTTAGCAGATGAGGCCCTCAGGTTGAAAGACATCCAAACTACAACTGGGGAGGAGGTGCCTCATCAAAGCAGAGTTTCCCTTCATTACTTGCATGGCATAAAGCTTTTTCACCCAACGAGGGCATTTATTGCCGATATAACATGACTATTGTCAAAGTGATGCCAAGAATTAGCTAAGCACCGTGGAGACTGTCAAGATGGTGTAGGACGTGACAAGGTGTCCTTCAGCTGTACATAGACTTGCTAAAAACAGCACCTAACAACAACAGCAACAGAATAATCCAAAAGATGTGTAATTTATTAAGAGTTGAACTTAATTCTTAAGAATCATAAACACTCCATTAGGGCAAAGAAAGTATTTAGTAGTTGATTTACAGAATGCCTAAACTCGCCTTCCATTTCCTGCTGCTGTACTACATCCGATTCATCAACAAGACTTAAGAACAAGGAATGCAGGATTTAAAAAAACAAACAAACAAACAAAAAAACACCACACAGCAAAAAAAACCAACCTTAAAAATAAAATCTGCTATTTTTGCTATTAAACTTCCTGTAAAATGTCCATGTGACCCAACTCTACTACGTGGAAACAGCTCATCTTTAAAGGAAACAACAATATAACTCAACCAATAATGCCTGTCCTAGCACTGTATCCTATAAATACATAGAATGAAATGATAATGACAACTCTAAAGCACAGACGAAAATTTTACAAAATGGAGTATAGTTTAAAAGTAGTGAGACAGGCAGGCAGAGAGAGTGGGACACAACGTCAATTAAATGAACATGGAAAAACTTCTATATAGGCATATGCTTGCTTATATCTTCTCACACACACTCTACAGGGCAGAGGTGAGCAAACTAAAGCTGATGGGCGAAATGTAGTCATGACCTGCTTTTAGTAAGTTTTATTGGAAGACAGGCATATCATTTCTTTATTATCTGTCCTGTTTTCCTGTTCAACATTTCAAAACAGAGTTGAGTAACTGTGGCAAAGACTCTATGACTTGCAAAGCCTAAAATAGTTACTATCTGACTCTTACAGAAAAAGTTTATTGGACCTGACACAGAAACACAATATGTTACAGTATATCTAGGGAATAGGAGGTCTCTGTGACACAAATATTTAAGTAGGAAAGGGCAATAAAAATAAGCAGATAGTTGGCAGAGACCGGTTGAAGGGCCTTCTAGGCCATGTTGTATTTTAGGTAAAGGAATACATGTTAGGTGATTGGCTATACTGACAAAAGAATGTCACAGAGGAGAAAGTTTGAAAGCTGGAAGGACACCATGTTTCTCAGCCTTTCTTGCAGTTAATATGATGAATTAATATACCCACTTTCAGACCTGAATCATAAAAATATCCAACAAGCCATCCTCTATTTTCCTAACTGCTGACTAAGGCCAAAACCTAGGGCCACTTTGGTGGCTCCACGTTGAAGGTGGCAGAGGCTGTGATCAACTGTAAAGAGTTTTAATCCTCTAAATCCTACTCTCAGTCACAGATTAACTTTGTATGAACAAACAGACTTCTGTATTGTTATACAAGGGAAAAAAATATTGTTTCATGGGAGAAACACCTAAGAAAAGAGAGTCTTTGAGGTTAGGGGCTTTTATTTTCTTTATGTCCTATTTCTGAAGATAACAGAACTGATTATGAAAAGAATTCCCATTGTTAGTCCTATTGTGGTTGTGAGGTTTCATCAAGTATACAACTTATAATGACCCCTATAAACAATGATCTGAACTTTGGCCTATTTTGTGACAGCCTCATCTTTGACACACTTGAGCCCATTGTTATACTCACTGTGTCACCCCTACTGTGGGTTATCCTCTCTTTTGGTTGATGTTCCACTTTTCCAAGCATGATATTTATATTTTCCCCCAAGAAATGGCCCCTCCTAACAACATGCACAAAGAATGTGAGACGAAGCTTCGTCATCCTGTCCTTTAAGGGGCACCCAGGTTGCACTTTCTCTGGAGGAATCAGGCATGCCAGGCCTGCACTTGCGCATCATTCCTAAAGATTAATGGACATCTCTTACCTTTGTCCTGAAACAGTTGCAATTGGTGATGGACCATTAGGGGCTCTTGGTTCTTCACATGTACTCATTTCCATTATTACTTTATCCAGAGACTGACAAAATTACATTAAAAGATAAATAATCAATCAAATATCTTACTTTATGCATTTTAGAAAGTATTATATAAGGCTATTTTCTACTTCATTACTTCAAAAGCACAGTAAACAATGAGGAGAGCCATTTCAAATGTCTCCCTAAAAGCCTAAAAGACAAATGCTAAAAGAGAAAACAATCGGCTCTGTCCTTTCTCAAAGTACTTACTATATGGTCGAGCAACTGTCCAAAAGGAGTATGAATAAAGAAAATAATTATAAAATGTAGCCATATAATACTTGAGAATCTCTTTAATCATAGAACATAGATTAACTACTAAATAGATAATTTTTTAAAATTCTTTCTCAGAGGAACACTTTTTTTCCTGAAGATCTAAAGTTGCTATGGATTGACTATCCTTCAAAATATGTGTTAGAATCTTAACTCCTATATCAATGGACTTTTAAATACAAAGGCCCACCCACTAAGTACTGATTGATTTAAACAAGAGGCTTCCAGCCCACAGTGAATTGTTAATTAAATCCAGACTACCACTTTACTCTCGATTATTAATGAAATAAAAAAATGACCAGTTTACCCCCAACTTTCAATCAAATCAAATTCTAGGGTGTAGGTTGTTTTGATCTGATTGAAAGTCAGGGGTAAATATGAGCTATGGTGGCCTAGTGGCAAGGGTCTGTGCTGCAATCCTGAAGGCACGCAGTTCAAGGCCATCAGCTGTTCCACAGGAGAAGGACGGGCAATCTCCTCCCATGAGATTAACTGCCTCTGAAAACTCACCAGAGGGTCAGCTATGGGTCATTTCTAACTCTACCGTACACAACAAACAGGGGTAAACTGTTTGGTCATTTATTTATTAACAATCAAGTATAAGCTGATTGGTTGTCGAGAATTAATTAAAAATCTGCTGTGGGCTGGGAGCCTCTTGTTTAAATAAATCAGGACCTGGTGGGATGACTTTTGCATTTAAAAATTGGCTGCTGTACTGAGATAACGTCAGGTTGCTGTGATAATGAAAGCTTTGCCACAGGTGTTTCAAATGCCTTAAGGGTTACCCATGATGGACAGGGTTTGGTAGAGCTTCCAGATTGAGAGACCTGGGAGCAGGACTGACATCCACTTCTTAAATAACAAGCCTTTCAAAACCCTATGAAGCCTAAAGAAATTATGATAAATTACAGAACAGGGTTCAGATTTTTTTGTTCATAGGGTTGATAGGAGTTGTACTCAATTCTACAACACTTACTAACAACTTAACAATGCACATATATAATTCATATATATCATCCTGCTTGGAAACAGGGTTTTATTATGTTTATCAAATCACACCCAAGTAGGGAAGGTTCTACATCTGAGCACTTCTGAGTTATAAATGAAATAAGTTACATACATATTCAAGGATGCTAAGTGAAGATCACCAAGGAACAACAATGAAGCAATCATAGCTGAGGCCCTGATTTCAACTTCTGACCTCCAGAACTATGAGAAAATATATATGTTCTTAAAATCACTCACTTGTATTTGTTTAAGGCAGCACTACCTAACTAACATTGTAGCTATCGCCAATACAATTCCAGCCATTCACTCATCCTTCATTCCTGATTTTGTTCATGCTATTTATTGCCTATTTTATTTATCTACTTATTCATTGTCAGTTTCCTAAATTAAAAACAGAATATAAATTCCCTCAGAGTACAGATCAAGTGTGGAGTAAATTTTTATAGAAAGAAAAAATAAAAAAGAGTTAAATTTTCTTCAGTATGCCTTAAAAAAGCAGAGTCTATTAAGGAGCATAATATTTAACATACGATAATCATAAAGCTAAAAACTCTAAATTTGATGATATTTTTTAAAAAGAATCCCACAGAGTTAAATGATGAAATAAAAATATACCAATTTAGAATATACCTCTTAAAAGTTAGTGTTAAAGTGAAGAAAATAGAATAGTTAAATAAATACATGTATATAAATATTTATTTACTGAGCAACTTAAAAACTCACCAAGCAGATGGGATGTGTTTTCAGTTTAGTCCATGGGATCTAGGGGGAGAAAAAATTCCTTAAAATGAATTACTAAAAAAATGTAAACTCATAATTAACACAGATGCCCTCTTTATAAAGCAATGATGACAATGATTTTAGTTGCTGGTGAGATGATTCCAATGAATGATAACCTCATATGAACAGAGAAAAGACCAGTGCCTTTTCCAAAGTGGCAAGCCAAGCTTGTCTTCTGAGCTTGTCTGTCTAGGTGGCTTCACACTAGCTAGTGGTTAGCACTTAATTACTTGCACCACTTAGAACTGTCCTTATTTGCCTATGCTGTAATTTTTTTAAATCATTCTTGCACATTTTCTTCCTTCTTTTCCCCTCCCCAGTCCACCCCGAAATGTACCCCTTGTTCCACATTATTCTCATACATATAATGTATAATCATATATTCTTTTCAGTTCTTCCCCTCATCTGTTCTAATGCAGTGTTCTTTTTCTAACTACTCTTTCCCCAATTCCTGTCCAGCCCCCCATGTCTATCCTATTGTACAGTGCTATTATGCAGTAATTAACCTTCTGTAACTGAGATTTTTCACTCTGCATAATGTTCTCACGGCTCCATCATGTTGTTTTACTGTTTTATTGTTTTTCAATGTTGCATAGTATGCCATCATGTGGAATACTACACAGCATTGTTCCACAGTTTTTCAATCCATTCATTTATTGATGGGCACTTGGTTTCCTTCCATCTCTTTACTATTGTGAATAATGCAACAATGAACATGCTGTCTTCTTTAAGTAGTGGATTGCCAGGTCCTTTCTCTCATAGAGCTGATAGTGAGTTGAAACTGCCAATCTTCAGATTAGTAGCTGAGCACTTAATCTTTATGTCACTACAGTGCCTTTCTATAGTGATAGAAAAAAAATAAAGCCAGTGCTGCTGAGTCCAACTTATAGCAATCTTCTGACAGGTTTCTAAGGTTATTTGTCTTAACAGGAAAACAATGCTCAATTTTCTTCCAAGGGTGAATCTAAACCACTACTAAACTTTCGTTTTGTAGCAGAACATTATAAGCATTAGCCCATGAGTGCTTCATTTTAGTGATGGGTATATCAAATTATATCAGATGACTGTTTTTTCTTACATTGTAAAATAATAAGATGAATATTCCATTTATATTTTTTAAAATCAGATGTATATGCTTTATAAGAAAATATTGTTAGTTGTATTTTCTTAGTCATTTTTTCAAACGTTGTTAATTGCTCCAGCAAGTTTTCAGAAGTTGTAAATTGCCTAGGATGTAACGGTCCGTCTTTCTCCCATGGAGTACAGCTTGTGGACTCGAACCATGTACCCTTGGGTTGGCAACACAAGCCCTTACTCACCAAGCCCCAGCACCTTCTTTTTAAAAATGTTGTTGTTAAGTGCCATTGAGTATGACTCAGAGTTAATAGGGACTGCAAAACTCACTAAACTACTGCTATTACATCATTTCTAATACATAACAACCCTACAGCATTGAACAGATCTATCTCACAGGGTTTCCAAGGGCCATTCTCACAGGAACAGACTGTCTCACTGCCTGATCTTTCTTCAACAGAGCAACTAGTGATTTTAAACAGCTGAGATGTTTATAATAAACACTCACTTAATACTTAATCCACTGCACAAGAAGGACTCCTTGAGGAACTACACAGCTTCTTTTAAATATCTGTGTAACCCGATCTTAAAAGTATTTAAATTTACAATTTAAACTAAGACTTATGAAAACAAAATCAGGGTTTTGCCGATTGGATGATTTATTTAATCCTAAAATTCTAAATGTTCTTATTATATAAAGACAAATACTGAAGTAATGTCATTCACGTAAAATGTAGGTAGCAAAAAAGACATTGTTGTTGTTGTTATGTGCCATCGAGTCACTTGCGACTCATAGCGACCCTACATACAATAGCCCCAAACCCTGCTCTATCCTGTGCCAATCTCATTGCCTCTGACACACCCATCCCAATTACCCCAGTCACTGAATCAATCCACCTCACAGAGGGTCTTCCCCTCCTGCGCTGTCCCTCCACCCTCCGAAGTATGATGTCCCTCTCCAAGCACCTATCCCTCCTTACAACATGTCCAAAGTATGTCAGACGAAGCCTCAGAATCCTTGCCTCCAAGGAGCAGCCCGGTTTAACCCTCGCCAGGATGGATGAATCTGTTTGTTTTCTTGGCAGTCCATGGTACATTCAATACTCTTCTCCAGCACCACAGCTCAAAGGCATCAATTCTCCTTCTATCCTCCTTAGTCACTGTCCAACTCTCTGATGCATAACAAGTAATTGCAAAGACCACGGCCTGTATCAGACGCATCTTGGTCTTCAGAGTGACACCATTGCTCTTCAGTACTTTGGAGAGGTCCCTAACAGCAGACTTTCCCATTGCAATACATCTTTGAATTTCCTGGCTAGTGATGCTAAGACTGTTGACTGTAGAGCCAAGCAGACTAAAGTTGTTAATCTCAATCTCTTCACCATCCATCCTGATGCTGCCAATTGGTCCAGTGGTGAGAATCTTTGTCTTCTTGATATTGAGTCTCAATCCATACCAAAGGCTGCAGTCCTTGACCCTCCGCAGCAAGCATTTCAGATCCTCCTCAGTTTCAGCAAGCAGGGTTGTGTCATCTGCATAACGCAGATTATTGATAGATCTTCCACCAATCCTGACGCCACACTTCTTATAGAGCCCAGCCTCTCGGGTTAATCTATTCTGCATACAGGTTGAAAAGGTATAGAGATAGGACACATCCCTGGTGTACACCTATCCCAATTCTGAACCATGCAGTGTTTCCTTGCTCTGTTCTGATGACTGACTCTTGGTCCAAGTATAGGTTTCTCACTAAAATGATCAAGTGTTCTTCTCAGAGTCAGCCACAGTTTGTTATGATCCACACAGTCAAACACCTTTGCATAATCAATGAAACACAGATAGACATTCTTCTGGTATTCCCTGCTTTCAGCTAAGATCCATCTAACATCAGATACAATACCCCTAGTACCACGACCCCTTCTAAACCCAGCCTGGACTTCCAGCAGTTCTCTGCTGATGGGCTATTCCAGTTGTTTTTGGATACTCTTCAGTAGAATCTTGCTCGCATGTGAAATCAATGATACCGTTCTATAGTTTCCACACTCTGTTGAGAATCTCAATCTCTCTCTCTCAAAAAAAGACATTATCCTGCACTAAATGTTATGTCTTGGTAGATGTTTGTGTTTACAAAGGACAGGGCAGGAATTAAAGGTAAATATGATACAGGCAATCTATATATTTTGTTGTTATAAGTTTAGGTACATTTCCCCATTCCTTTCTTTGGAGCCCAATTTTTTTTTATTTAACTTTTTAAAATTATTATTAATTTTAATGAGGATTTACAGAGACTTTGGATTTCCATTCATTCATTGTTGTACTTTTTCCCCTGTCCATCCCCTTCCCCCAGTAAAAAAAAATAAAAATTATTTCATTGTTATACAATCCCTCCCCCCAAGTCCACACATCATTATGCAGGCTTTGCTCTGGACTCCTGTCATAACAATAATACTTAATCATATATCCTTTTTAAAAAGTTCTCTCCCTCATCTGTTTCAATGCAATGGTGTACATAATTTATCCCATCTTTCTCAGTCTCCTCCCAACCCAAATGTCAGTCCTGTTTTACAACAGTGGCACTATGTAGTATTTGTCCTTTTGTGACTGATACATTTCACTCAGCATAATGTCCTTCAGGGTCACCAATTTTGTATAATATTTCATGAGTTCTTTTTTTTTTCAATGTAGCATAGTATTCCACTGTGTGAATATACCACAGCTTCCCTATCCATTAGTTTGATGATGGGCACTTAGGGTGTTTCCAATTCTTTGCTATTGTGAACAAAGTCATGATACCATAGGTGTGCAAAGATCTGCTTGGGTGTTGGTTATGCTCTCTTTAGGGTATATTCCCAGTAGTGGAATTGCTGAGTCAAATGGTATTTCCATTTCCAACTTTTTGAGAAAGCACCATACAGCTTTCCATAGTGGTTACACCATTTTACAATCTCACCATCAGTGAATTAGGGTTCCAGTCTCTCCACAACCTCGCCAGCATTTGTTGCTTGCTGTTCTGTTAAATTTTGCTATTCTGACTGTGGTGAGATGATATCTCATAGTTGTTTTGATTTGCATCTCTCTTAGAGTTAGGGATTTTGAACATTTCTTCATGTGTTTGTTTGCCATCTGAATGTCTTCTTTGGTGAAGTGTCTGTTCATATCTTGTGTCCATTTTTCAATTGGGTTATTTATCTTGTTGTGGTGCTCGAGTATTTTATAAATTCTAGATATAAGTCCCTTATCTGACATGTCATTACCAATACTTTTTCCCAGTCTGTGGCTTCCCTTTTTACCCTCTTGGAGAAATTTTTGGATGTGCATAGGGATTTGATTCTTAGAAGGTCCCATTCATCTATTTTATCCTCTCCTGGTTGCAGATTTTTCAGGATGCTTGGAAGACTGTTTATGTGACTTCTAGAGTTCTTCCAACCTTTCCTTTAATGAAGTTTATAGTCCTTGGTTTTAGTCCTAGGTCCATGATCCACCTTCCGTTGGTTTTTGTGTGTGGAGTAAGGTGTGGATCTTGCTTGGGTTTTCTCAGATAGTTTTCCAATATTGCCAACATCATTTGTTAAAAAGGCTGTCATTTCCCCAGTTACCTGATTTCATCTCCTTGTCAAAAATCAGTTGACCATAGTTAGATGGTCTGATTTCTGGATTCTCAATTCTATTCCACTGATCTATTTGTCTGTCATTGTACCAATACCACACTGTCTTGACAACCACGGCGGTGTAGTAGGATTGGAAGTCAAGGAGTGAGATGCCTCCTACCTTGTTTCTATTTTTAAGGAGTGTTTTGCTTAGTTAGGGCTTGTTTCCATTCCAAATGAAACTGGAGATTGCCTTTTCTATCTTGTTGAAGAATGGGATTGGTATTTGTATTGGGATTGCAATGTAAATTGCCTTTGGTAGTATTGCCATTTTCACAATATTGAGTTTTCTTATCCATGAGCAAGGGATATTCTTCCACTTCTCCAGGTCTCTTTTTGTTTCTTGTAGTAATGTTTTTGTAGTTCTCTTTGAATAGATCCTTTGTGCTTCTGGTTAGATTCACTCCCAAGTATTTAATCTTTTAATAAGCTATTGCAATGTGTATTGTTTTTCTTAGCTCCAGCTCTGTATTCTCTTTGTCACTTGTAGAGAAATCCAACTGATTTCTGTATGTTGATCTTGTATCCTGCCACTTTGCTGAATTAGTCAACTATGTCCAGTGATTTTCTCGCTGAGTCTTTAGGGCTGCTTTCTAAGTATACTATCATATCATCTGTAAGAGAGATAATTTTACCTCCTCTTTGCCAATTTCGATATCTCTTATTTCCTTCTCTTGTCTTACTGCTATTGCTAAGACTTCCAATACAATATTGAATAAGAGAGGTGATAGTATGGAGCCCAAATTTTAATATTACTAATATTAATATCAGCATGTAGTGTTTCTAATGAGTAGACTCTCAAACTAAACCTAGCTTATAAGGGCATCAATATATTATCAAAGAAAAAGACAAATAGAGAAAATATGTTATCATAATAAAGAACAATAATAATAATGAGGAGGAGGGAGAGGAAAAAAATCATTCAAGAATTTTTCCCTTTAACTGAATATGGTATGAATCCTAAATGAGGCCCTGACAGCCAACATAAAATTCAAAGACCATATAACAGTTCTGAGTAGAAGAGATTCATATTTTCATATTAAATTAAGTCATTAAAGTAAATGAAATCTAGAAAACTGATAAACTCCTAAAAATGAGGAAGAAACAAATGAAGGAATAAAATTTCACATAAATCTCTTTGAAATACTCAAATTTAGTAAAAAACAATCCCAATCAGTTATATTTTCATTTAAATAAACTGTATATTCACAACAAAATGTAAACTTTTTTATTACACAAGAAATTCAATGAGAAGCACTACCTTTGAAAACATGCCAAGTAGAACAACAACATTATTAAGCTAATTAGTAATTAATAATTTTAGTAAAATTAAATGTTAAATGAAATTTTAAAATTAATAAATTAACAAATATATGAATTCTCAATTAAGTTCTAAGATACACTCTTGCAACCACTTATGCAAAGGCATGTTTCCAAATTATATTAATAAAAACAGTTCTTTATCAAAATTGTCTACAATAAAATATTCAGAAAAATAGGGATAAAATAAAAATTGAAAATACAAAATGCCTTCCACAGAAAGCCAAGTCTCACCCTAATTGATGCTTTGTTGCAAAAAACTTTGTTGATAGCAAGCCATGTTGGCAAGTCTAACATATTCTGGAGGACTTCTTCATCCAACTCCAGATTTTTCAGTTCACCTTCTCCTTTCAGGGTACTCAGATTTATCTTATCAGGAGACAAATTTTTGGTAAATCTGAAAGATAATATATGTTGATATTAGTTTTAAAGTTAGTTATTATACCTGAGTCAGTCTTGCAATACAGACATTAAAAAATGTAATAGCCACCCAATAATTTCAAATTAAGGATAGAATTTTATTTAATCCAAGATTTTCCATATGTTGTTTCTTTTACTATACACATTGTTGTTGTTAGGTGCCAGGGAGGTAAAGCAACCAACCCTATGAACAACACATCTGAACCCTGTCCTATCCTTTGCCATTCTCATCATCCATCCCCGAAATGCTAGAGCCCACTGCTGCTATCACTGTGCCAAACCATATCTCTGACGGTCCTCCTTTCCTTCACTGACCTTCTACCTGTCCAAGCTTGCTGACCCTTATTCAGGAATAGCTCCTTCTAACAATATGTTCAAAGGATATAAGATGAAGCTTCAGCCTCTAATGGACACTCTGGCTGTACTTTCTCCAAGAAAAGTTTTTTTACAAAGAATGAACAGGATTCAACACTCTTCTCTAACATAACAACTCAAAGGCATCAATTCTTCTGTCATCTTTATTCACTGTTCAGCTCTCAGATGCATATCAAGCGATTGAAAAGTCCATGGACCTAATTAGGTAATCTTGGTTTTTAAACTGACATCATGGCTCCAAAATATTTTGGAGAAATCCCTGACAGGAGACTCTCCCAATGCAACATGGTTTTTTGATTTTTTGACTACTAGTACCAAGTACAAATATATTAGATACGTTCTAATCTACTAACCAATCTACAAAGAAGGTAAGAAATTAAGAGTACCCTTTAGCAGCAGCAGTAGTTATTTATCATGACAAAACTGATGATCAAAGAACACAATACTACTTTTAGAATCATTCAGTGACTTTCAGCTTTATAAATGGATCCAAAGAATTCTAAGTAAATATGTCTTTCTTAAAAGCTATATGAGGAAGAGGGTTGTACAACTACATTTAAGAGAAAATGTTGGTGTTTCCCAGGTGACACTCTAAAAACATCAATTATCTGAAACATTGAACTTGCTATATGAATGCTATTTATTATTCCTAAAGGTACTACGAAAACAGAATCATAAAATGCTTAATGAAAATGCCAAAAATCACACAGGAGATGAAACTTCCACTGCATTAAATAACTCAGGTTTTCCATAATGACTCATTGAATGAGACCTTCTGAAAATTAAGTACCTGTGTGCTTCACAACCTTTCCCAAAAGCTGAAAAAAATCTTACAGACTAGAAAAAAAAATGTGGAGATGACATCTCAAAAAAGAGTCTCAGAAAGAAAATTTACAGACTATTAAAAGGAAACTTTCCACAAGGAAAAGAATAATAAGCCAATCACAATACAGGCTTAATGACATCAAGAGACCTTTCACAAAGGAAGCCATTCAGATGGCCAATAGACACATGAAGAAATGCTCAAAATCAGTGGCAATCAGTGAGATGCAAATAAAAACCACATTGAGATACCATCTCACCCCAGAAGCAGTAGCAGAAGTTTAACAAGACAACAGCAATAAATGATGGAGAGGTCATAGAGAGAATGGAACTCTCATGCAATGGTACAATCACTCTGAAAGACAGTTTGATGTTTTCTCAAAAAGTTGAATGTAGAAATTCAGTATGATCCAGCTAGTCTACTGCTAGGAATATACTCAAGGAAATTAGAACAGAGATACAAATGGAAATGTGTACACCTATGCTCATAGCAGTGTTATTCAGAGATGCAAGAAAATGGAAACAGCCAAATGCACATCAACAAATAAATGGACTGAAAAATTTGGTATACTCACACAATGGCATACTACACAATACTAAGGAGAAAGAATTTCTTTTTATATTTTTTTATTTTATGCTGGTTTACAACAGCAATGACTTTGTAAAATACTATATAACATGGAAGAGTCTAGAGAGCATTATGATGACTGAACTAACTCAGTCTCATAGGGACAAATACTGCATAAGAGTAATACTTTAAAAATAGTATAACTGGTTAAGATGTGTATAAAAATCCAAAAGGGAAAAGGGAGGGTATGAAACCAGAGTTTGGTGGGTAGAGGAGGGTGGGGTGAAAGAATTAAGAAAGATCTAATGAAGACCTGAAAAGATGGGGTAGAGACATAGAACAATGGTAATTAATTTAATAATACAATGTATATGGTTTGAATCCACCAGATGTGTCAGATCTGATTTGATGGTACACACACAAAAAAATAATGACATTTTTTAAAACATTTTAAAAAACTAGAATGTATATGAGTATTTAAAAGTCAGTCCCTGAGGGATATTTTAATCACTTGTTATTGTATTTTGGAGGAACATTCTTCTAAGTCTGTACAGCACTCTTCTGTCAATATGTACTGAGGTGATGTGGGTTTGCTGTGACATTGAACCTTGTGCCACTGGGATCTCAGATACTATAAATGGTTGCCCATGGTGTGGAGTGCTCAGTTTAAGACAGGTTTGGAAGCAGGTGTGGCATCCACTTCCTGAACCTTATGCCTCTGGAAACTCCATGAACTTGGAGAAACAATATTTATAGAAAGGCTTTATGTCTTTTGTTCATAGGGTCAGTATGAGTCCTGCGGGACTTGGAGGTAATCAACAATAATACATATGAATATCCATTTAAAACACAGTGTGAATTCAAGCGTGTGTGAATCATAATATATATAAATGATACACAATGTATATGAATTGCATATGCAACCAAGATAAAATAAAGTGGAGGGGAAAACTCAGTGGACTGTTACTATGAGTTGGAATCATCCCCGTAAAAAAAAAAAAAAAACAAAACCCGTAACTCTTCAAGAATGGTAATGTAATGGCAGCCTGGTCAGACACACCACACAATTTTTTTCTACTGAAAAACAAAGTGAAACAGATATAGATCATAATCTTAGAAACCTGAGCAACAAAATAAAAGATAAAAAATTATTAACACTGACTAAATGAAGAAACAGAACAGAAACAGTGAACTAACAGAGATATGGGGAAGTATCCTACCAGCTGAACCAGCCATCTTTAGATAAGTAAACCACATTCTCAGGTGGCGAGTAGAGAGGACGAGACACAGTGCAGGCAAAAAGCTAGGTAAGAGCTCCAGGGTCCTAGATGAATATTGCATGGAGGGACCACATAACCAGGAAATATGAACAAGAATCACTTACCTTCAGTGGTCTCTTTGTTCATGCAGGTTGAAGACCCACACCGAGGAAAGGATTTGTGTTGTAACAGCTAACACTAGACTGTGGACACTGAGAGCTTACTGAATCTGCACTGAGAATGACTAGCATCCAAGCTGGTCCTCAGCAACCACAGGTACATGGTTTCCCTTCTTACCTGCCCCACTCTGCTACCCTAATGATCAGAGTATAACCCTCACACTCACACTACTGGAAGCCCAACCATGCTGGTTCCCAACACTTTGTTTACCGAGCAACCAGTAGCAATCTCTACCACAGATAATCCATCGTGTACTACATGCTACTATCTGGGTAGCTAGTGACACATGCTCATGTCTACCACAATCTAGGTCTCTCAATGGCTACTGGGGACAGGAATGCATTAGCATATCATACACCACTTAACCACCATCACCGCACTTGGCAAAGAAAGTTTCTGCTTGATGCCACTCACGTCCCCAGAGACCAGAAGTATACACTTGTGCCTGCTGCTGTACCTGAGACATGCATTCCCACTCACATACACTCTCACTTACTGCTCTACCTGCTCTCTTACAACCTCACAACTACATGCATTGCCATCTGTCATCCAGGCTTTTCCCTTCTTTATGACATCAATTTTGGCAGCTGTGTATGCACCTGCCCACTTCCCACTCTCCAAAATCAGCAAGGTCTGCAACCACTTGGCAATACATTTGCCCACTCCCATCCTCTACCTCCTCTACCTGACAAGTAACAGCAAATATGATTTACTATGCTGGGGATGAAAATGTGAGAAAAAATGGGGTTGGCTTCATAATTACTAAAAAAGTCATTTCTATACTAATCATGAAATACAATGTGGTGAGTACAGGATAATATCCATACGCATACAAGGAAGTCCAGTGAATACCACTATCATTCAAATACATGCACCAACAACTAGAGCCAAAGAGGAGGAAATAGAAGATTTCTACCAACTTATGCAATCAGAAATTGATCAAACATGCAATCAAGATGCATTAATAATAATGAGTGACTGGAACGCAAAAGTTGGGAACAGGGAAGAAGGATCAGCAGCTGGAAAACAAGGGCTTGGTGAGAGAAACGAGGCTGGAGATAGAATGAAAGAGTTCTGCACATTCAATGATTTATTCATTGCAAATACCTTTTATAAGAAACATAAATGCAGGCTATACACATAGATTTCACCTAATGGTATGCATAGGAATCAAATAGATTACATTTGTGGAAAGACTCGGTGAAGAATCTCAATATAAGCAGTGAAAACCAGGCTGGGTGCTGATTGTGGGACAGACCACCAACTATATATGCAAGTTCAAGCTGAAGTTGAGGAAAATTAAATCAAGTCCATTGGAACCAAGATGTGACCTTAAGTCTGTCGCACTCGACTTTCAAAACCATCTAAGGAACAGGTTAGAGGCCTTGGACACCAGTGAGCGTAGGCAAAACAAGCTCTGGGAGGATATCAAGAAAATCACTCATGAAGAATGCAAAAGATCATTACAAAGGCTGAAAAAGAAGAAAAGACCAAGATGGATGTCAGATGAGACTGAGTATTGCATTAGAGCGCAGAGAAGGCAAAGCTAAAGAAAGAAATCAAAGAGCTCAACAGAAAATTTCAAAAGGCAGCGAGGGATGACAAAGCAAGATACTATAATGAAATGTGCATAGAGCTGGAGTCAGAATATCAAAAGGGCCAAACTCACTCAACGTTTCTTAAGCTGAAGGAGCTGAAAGACAAATTCAAGCTACGGGTGGCAATACTTAAGGAGGGGTAGAATGTTGAATGACCCAGGAAGTATCAAAAGAAGAAGGAAGGAGTACACAAGTCACTGTATCAGAAGGAACTGGCTGACACAGGGGAATTTCATGAAATAACATATGCGCAAGAGCCTACGGTGATGAAGGAGGAAGTTCAAGTTGCTCTGAAGAAATTGGCAAAAAACAAGGCTCCAGGAGTTGACGGCATACCAATTGACATATTTCAACAAACAGACGCTCACTAAGTTGTGCCAGGAAATCTGGAGGACAGCCAGCTGGCCAACTGACTGGAAGAGATCGCTATTTGTTCCCATTCCAAAGAGAGGTGACAGGGGAGCTCTGGTGGCCTAGTGGCAAGAAGCTGCACTGTAATCCCAGAGGTGCATGGTTCGAATCCACCAGATGCTCTGCCGAGGAAGGAGGAGCAATCACCTCCTGTACCAGTCCGATCTGATTTGACGGTACACGCCCCAACAAAAATAATAATAAATAAAAAAAATTTAAAAAATAATAATTTTTTAAAAAGAGAGGTAACCCAACAGTGTGTGGAAATTATCGAACAATATCATTGATATCACATGCAAACAAGATTCTACTGAAAATTATCCAAAAATGCTTGGAACAATATGTCAACAGAGAACTGCCAGATTTGCAGGCTGGATTTAGAAGAGGTCATTGTATTAGGGATATTATAGCTAATGTTAGATGGATCTTGACAGAAAGCAGAGAATACCAGAAAAATGTCTATCTGTGCTTCATTGACTATGCAAAGGTTTTTGACTGTGTGGATCACAACAAGCTATGGCTGACTCTGAGAAGAATGGGAATCCCAGAACATTTGATTGTGCTAATGCAAAACCTATACTTGGACCAAGAGACAGTCATCAGAACAGAGCAGGGAGGCACTAGATGGTTCAAAATTAAGAAAGGGGTCCGTCAGGGATGTATTTTGTCTCCATACCTTTTCAATCTGTATGCAGAACAGATCATCCAAGACACTGGACTGTACGAGGCATCAGGATTGGTGGAAAAATCATCAACAACCTGAGTTATGCAGATGACACAACCCTGCTTGCTGAAACTGAGGAGGACCTAAAGCGCTTGCTGCAGAAGGTCAAGGACTGCAGTCTTCAATATGGATTGAAGCTCAACATCAAGAAAACTAAGATTCTCACCACTGGGCCAATTGGCAGCATCAGTATGGATGGTGAAGAGATTGAGATAGTTAACAGTTTTTTGGTTTGTTTTTTTTAACAGTTCTAATTTACTTGGTTTCACAGTCAACACTCTTGGTAAGAGCAGCCAGGAAATCAGGAGATGAATTGCATTGGGAAAGTCAACTGTGAGGGATCGCTCAAGAGTACTGAAGAGTAATGACATCAGGCTGGAGACTAAGGTGCGCCTGATCCAGGCTATAGTTTTCACAATTACGTGCTATGCATCAGAGAGTTGGACAATGAATAGAGATGATAGAAAGAGAACTGATGCCTTTGAGCTGTGGTGCTGGAGAAGAGGGTTGAATATACTATGGACTGCTAGGAGAACAAACAGGTTTGTCCTGGAGAGGGTGAAGCCAGAATGCTCCTTGGAGTCAAGTATTCTCTGAAGCTTCGTCTGACATACTTTGGGCATGTTGCAAGGAGGGAGGAGAGGGACATCATGTTTGGGAGAATGGAGGGATGGCGCAGAAGAGGAAGACCCTCGATGAGATGCATCGATTCTGTGACTGGAGTGGTGAGAATGAATGTGTTTGAGACAGCAAGGTTGGCACAGGATAGAGTGGCTTTATAGGGTCACTATGAGTCGCAAGCGACTCGATGGCACATAACAACAACAACAACCCACTACACTTGCCTCCTCATTCTTTCAGAATGCAATCACCTTCTCTTGTGTCACTGGATCAATGAAAGACAACAGCCAAAACCCAACAGAGCCACCATCAGCTGTAAAACAGGGGACCTGTGCTCATACTCCCAGCCACAATCAATCATAAATAGGTAGTGAGTGTTTGAGTGCTACCACAGTAGCTGTAAGAGTAGTAAGCCTGCCAAGCCTGCCTGGATATATAGCACAACAAAACAAAAAACTGACATGGAGAAAACAAACATATAATCAATAAATGAATAAAATAAAGACTCAATAGTTTTATGGTAACAAAGAACACCAAATTACACAAAGAAGCAGGATAATGTGGATCAAGTAAGTGATCAAAATACAGGGTCAGAAAACCATTCTGAGGTGACAAAACTACATGATGCAGATGGAATTCAAAGCTTCTATTTACGATTTTTAAAAGAGATTAATAAAGAGAAGAAAGAAAACACAGATGAGATTCTGAAAGAAGTTAGGAGGTGGGGTGGGAATACACACACACACACACACGAACAAAATCACAAAATAGACAACTAAAATGCTGCAGAAATCTATTAACAGTAACATTTCAGAAATAAGCTAACTCAATGTGTTGTCTGTGAGTACGGTCAAGTCGGAACTAACCCAGAGCTGACCCTCCAGGGGTTTTTCAGAAGCAGTTGGTTGCACAGGAGGAGACTGGCCATCCTTCTCCCACAGAGCAGCTGGTAGATTTGAACCACATGGCCTTTGGGATTGCAGCATAGCTTCTTGCCAATAGGCCACCAGTGTTCTCTAACTCAATGTAAGCACATAAAATTTAATTTTAAAAAAATCCGTGAAATGGAGGGTAAAATCCTTGATGCTAATTTGGTTGAGGAATATTTCTTTTAAAAAAACACTGTAAAAAAATGAAGGGCACTTGAGAATTATGTGGGTAAACTATCAAGAGCCATAACTTACGTGTAACATAAATTATACAACAGAAAGGGGGGGGGAGAATTGTTGAAAATCTGCTGGCTGAAATAATTCCTAATTTCTTGAAAGACATGAAGATGTAGCTCCAATAAACTAATAAAGAAGCTCTATAAACTCTGTATCATGTGGAGCAACATCAAGAGGCCTAATTCATGTGTGACTGGAATTCTAAAACAGGAAAAGATCAAGAAAGTACAGAGGAAATTGTTGAAGACTTGCTGAAAAATGAGAAAACAAACATTCAAGTTGACCAACTGCAACAGGACAGATGTCAAAAGAAAAACAGCAAGACAAAATGAAAGTTTACAAAAATAAAGACAAAGAATAAAGAAAACAGCTCAGGAAAATGAAGAGTTACCCACAAAGGAAAACCAAAAAGATTAAGCTCTGACTTCTTAGCATGCAAGGAGGCATGTAAAAGGAAAGACACATATAACATCTGAAAGAAAAAAATTCCAGCAAGTAATTCTATACCCAGCGATACTATACATTAAATATGAAAGTAAAATTGGAAAACTTCCAGATAAACAGGAGCTAAGGGAATTTGTGGAAAACAAGATCAAGCAACAATAAATTCTTAAAAGGATCTTTTTGCAAAAAGAGTCAACAGCAGGCAACAAACCAAAATTAACATACTTGACCTACATCATTTACACATTGACCCTGAGAGAAATACACAAAGTAGATTAACATATGACATTCAAAATAAGGAACCAGAGATATCGCTACATAAATAAGGACAAGTGGAATGATAAAAGAGGGAATTAGAAGTGTAGTCGTACAACTTCTAAATAGAGAAAAAATAATTTACAATAATATAAACTGCTTTAAAATTGATAATAAAAAGAAGCTCACAGAGTAACCACCAAGAAAATCGGTAAGCTTTTTAATCAAAATAATAAAGAGAAAAACCATATAGACCCAGTAAATACCAAAACACCAAGTTAAAAAAAAAATAAGAAGCTTTTTCAGAGTTCACTGCAAAGACTCGGAATGCTGCCTCAGATGCAGGAG
>NW_006399818.1:8612003-8613130 GCF_000299155.1 Elephantulus edwardii
ATGAGATGGACTGATTCGGTGACTGGGGTAATAGGGATGGGTGTGTCAGAGGCGGTGCGGTTGGCACAGGATAGACCAGGGTTTAGGGCTGTTGTGCATAGGGTCGCTATGAGTCGGAAATGACTCGACGGCACATAACAACAACAACAACCAACATTCTCATTTCCTGTCTATTTATCTAATCCCATTAATTTAGCTTCACTGTCCCCAAGCTTATCTTCTATGTTTTTAGATTAACAACTATCTACTTCAGCAAACAAGCAAGGTTGTATAATCTTCATATAACAGATTGTGGATGAGTCTTCCTCCAATCCCAATGTTACAGTCTTCATGGAGTCCAGTTTCTCAAATTAAACACAAATAGACATTCTTCTAGTCTTCTCTGCTTTCGGCCAGGATCCACTTGACATCAGCAATGAAAATAAGGAGGACTTGAAGTCGTTACTGCAGAAGATCAAAAACTACAACCTTCAGGGTGGATGACATTTCAACATCAAGAAAACAAAAATTCTCACCACTGAACTGATAGACAACATCATGACACACGGAGAAAAGACTGAAACTGGCAATGACTACATCTTACTTTGATCCACAGCAACACCTTTGGTACCAGGAGATCAGGAGACTTACTGCTTGGGAAAGCCTGCTGTCATGGACCTCTCCAAATTACTGAGGAACAAATATATCAATCTGAGGACTAAGGTGTGCCTGATTCAGGCTATGGTCTATTCAATCACTTGCTATGCATCCGAGAATAAGGATGAATAAGGATGACAAAAGAAGGACTGATGCCTTTGAGCTGTGGTATTAGAGAAGAGGACTGAATATCCCATAGAGGGCAAAAAAATTTTTTTAAAAAGTCTTGGAAAAAGTACAGCCATAATGCTCCTTGGCAACAAAGATGACAAAGGTTCTCAAATACTTTGGACCTGTTGCTAGAAAAAGGCTATTCCTTGGAGGGATATCATGCCTGGAAAGGTGGAGGGTTGGTTAAAGAGAAGAAGATTCTCAAACAGATGGATCGACAGAGTGATTACTGTAAAGGGGTCAAATTTGTCAGAAATTATGAGGATGGCAGAAGCTAGGCCACAGTTCATATCTGTTGTTGTTCTTTTTTTTTTTTAATT
>NW_006399818.1:8613230-8622876 GCF_000299155.1 Elephantulus edwardii
AAAAAAAAAATATATATATATATAAAGCCATAGCAAAATCAACTTAGCACCGAAAAGAAGACAGAACAACAACAAAAAAAAACAAAACAGCAATACAAAAGAACACTGCAAAAGTAAAATAATCAAACCATATTTATAATTACACAAAATGTGCATCGTTTAAAAACATCAAAAGAAAAGAGAATGAAAAAGAAAACATGACATATCAATATGCTGTTTACAAGAGACACACGTTAGACACAAGGACAAATACAAACTAAAAACCAAAGGGTAGAAAAAGAATATAAAATTAATAGCAATCAAAAAGAGCAGGAATAGCAATGTTAATTTCTGGCAAAATAGATTTTAAGACAAAAATCAGCATAAGAGACAGGAAGAGCATTATATAATGATAGAAAAAGGTCAAATCAACAAAAAAGATATAATTGTAATTAATATCTAAACTCTCAATGACAGAGCCACAGATACACAAATCAAACTTTAACAGATTTGGAGAAATAGTTCCACAAAAGTAGTCAGAGACTTTAATACACCACTTTTAATGAAGGACAGAACAACCAGAAAGAAACTCAACAAAGACGTAGACCTATACCATACTATTAATCAACTGGGTCTAGTAGACATATATAGAATACTCTATCCAACAAGAGCAAAATATACATTCTTTTCCAGTGAACATGGAATAAATAGATCCCAGAAAAACCATATTAGGTCACCAAGTAAATTTCAATAAGTTAAAAAATACTGAAATATTACACATGTTCTGACACCACAATGTTATAAAATTAGAAATAAACCACAGGGGACAATCAGGCCTTGGCAGGGGGTGGCGGGGAGAAGGACAGGAAGGAATTAAGTACTCTGAAACTAAATACACCAATTGATCATTAGTGAGTAACAGAAAAACTAAATTTTAAATTGTCAACACAACATAACAAAGTCTTTGAAATACAGCAAAAGTAATACTTGGGGGTCAATTTATATCAATAAACACACAAAGATAAAAAACCCAACATCTTTACATCTTTGATAATTAGAAAAAGAACAGCAGAAATAAATTAAATAGAAAACATTAAAAACAGCAGGAATAATTAAGATGATTAAAAGTTGGCTCTTTGAAAGGATTAATAAAATCAACAAGCCCCTGGCAAATACAACAAAGAAAAAGAAAGAAAAATTTCATGCAGATGGAAATGGTGCAACCACCAAAGAAAGCAGTTTGGTACTTCCTTAGAAAGTAGAAAACAACAGATACAATTTGATGCAACAATCCCACTACTAGGTACATTATTGTTGTTGTTATGTGCCATTGAGTTGCCTGAGACTCACAGTGACCCTATTAGGTACAACAGCCCTAAACCCTGTTTTATCCTGTGACAATCTCACTGTCTCAGACACACCTACCCTGATTACCCCAGTCAATGAATCAATCCCCCTCATAGAGGGTCTTTCTCTCCTGCACTGTCCCTCCACCCTCCCAAGCATGATGCCCCTCTCCAAGGACCAGTCCCTCCTTACAACATGACCAAAGTATGTCAGACTAAGTTTCAGAATCCTTGCCTCCAAGAAGCAGCCTGGTTTAACCCTCTCTAGGATGAACCTGTTAGTTTTCTTAGCAGTCCATGGTATATTCAATACTATTCTCCAACAACACAGCTCAAAGGCATCAATTCTCCTTCTCCCCTCCCTAGTCACTGTCCAGCTCTCTGAGGCATAGCAAATGATTGCCAAGACCATGGCCTGTGTCAGGCACACCTCAGTCACCAGAATGACACCATTGCTCTTCAGTACTTTGGAGAGGTCCCTAAGGTACATACCACAAAGAAATAAGATTATGACACAAACAGATAAATCTACAACCACATTCATTTGAGCACTATTTACAATAGTAAAGAGTCAGAAATAACGCAAATATATATCAACAGAAAAATGCTAAAGAAACTCCAGTACTTTTATACAATGGAGTATTATGCATGCATAACTAAAATTTATCAAGAATTCAGGACATACTGCACAACGTGAATATGCAACAAATTATGCTTAGTGATATAAGTCATTGACAATTGGACATATACATCTTAAGACCACTATTATAAAAAAATTAAGAAAATTCTTATATGTGGAATCAATCTTGGAGAGTTAACAGGAATGGAAATAGAAAGAGGAGCAAAAATTACTAAGTAGATAAGTTGAATGAAGGGAAAGGCAATACATAATAAAGAGTTGATTGTTGTTATTTGTTGTTATGTGCCATCGAGTCGCTTGCAACTCATAGCGACCTTATGTGCAACAGCTCTGAAGCCTGCTTTATTCTGTGCCAACCTTAATTGTCTCTGACACACCCATAATCGCAGTAACTGTGTCAATCCTTCTTATCCAGGGTCTTCCTCTCTTGTGCTGTCCCTCTACCCTTCCAAGCAAGATGTCCCTCTCCAAGGACTGGCTTCTCCTTGCAACATGCCCAAAGTAAGCAAGATGTAGCTTAGACATTGTAATTAATTATATTAATCAATTATAATTAACCAATGTGTCAACATTTTCTCAAATAAAAAATAATTTTAAAAACCCACAAGAATATCTGTCAATATATGCATGCAGACTCCAAACCAGAATTTCTTGTACCAAATTTTATCTGAATTTGTATCTTCCCACAGAATATCAACTGAAATATACAAAGTTCATATTTAACCTAAATATACCACCTATGATACTGCCTGTATTATACTCAACGCTAATTATGTTTGCATATGCTACCATTCCAAATCATAGATAAGCTAAAAATAACTTGCTACTACTTCCAGATAGAATATTGGAGCTAGAGGGAACATTTCGTGAATATTCATAAAGGATTTGCTTCCCCGAAACATACATGCATGCAGAACACTGAACATTCCTGCCCTTTAAACTGTCAGTTTCATTACACTACATTGTTGTTGTGTCCGTGGAGTCGGAACCTACCCATAGAGGGATTGTAGCGAAGCTTCTTGCCTAGGCCACCAGAGCTCCCTTATACTACATTGGTGTTATTTATATACATAACAAATAATTTATGTGTATGTGGTAAGGTAGACTGGTTGTTCAAAATAGCACTTCCTAGCCATTGTGTTTTACACATGGTTTGGTGGGACTATACTAATAATGTAAATTAGCTAAATGGCACCTTTTGAATGGGAATATGCAAATAACATGTATGTTGCTGTTACTGTTATGTGTCTTCAAGTTGCTTACGACCCATAGAGATCCTATGTACAGGAGCCCTAAACCCTGTTCTATGCTGTGCCAACCTCACTGTCCCTGATACATCTACTCCCATTACCCCAATCACTGAATCGATCCATCTCATCCAGGGTTGTCTTCTTCTGTACTGTCTTTCCATTCTCTCAAGCATGACATCCCTTTCCAAGAACTGGTCCCTCCTTGCAACATGCCCAAAGTATGTCAGACGAAGCTTCAGAATCCTTGCTTCCAAAGAGTAGCCCAGTTTCACCCTCTCCAGGATGAACCTGTTTGTTCTCCTAGCAGTCCATGGTATATTCAGCACTCTTCTCCAGAACCAGAGCTCAAAGGCATCAATTCCCTTTCTATCATCCCTAGTCACTGTCCAGCTCTCTGACACATAGCACACAATTGCCAGGATCAGGTACACACTGGTCTCCACAGACTCTACCTGAAGAGCAGAAAATGGGACATGATGGTACAAGGGCATGAGTGTCTCTCTGAAAGGGCCAGCAGGAGTGAGAATAGTACAGCCCCTCACCCCTCAAGAGCAAAAAAAGCAGATAAAGAGTCTGTAGGCCAGTCCTGTGGTGTCTCTAGAGCCATACCAACAGCAAGAGGTTCATTTATTCATTGTTCACTCACAGTTGTAACACTGAGGATGGGCTTTATTGCAAAAATAAATTGGACAGTGGGGGAGGCAAAGAATGTCTCATAAAACAACTCCAGATTTTAGTCTAACAGTTCCAAGGAACAATGCTCAATCAGTCCAGGCTCTGGTTTTAGTTTAGCCATCAAATCCAAATCATCGAGCAAGGTTTGCCTCAGAGTAGTTATAAGTCAGCTTCTCCTTCAAGCATCCAGCAAGAACAGCAAAAACCTTTCTTATAGATGTGTCCTTTATCTCAGGGCTCCTCTGCTTATACCTTGCCAGAGTTTCTCCACCACCAGGATCTTGCTCTAGTTTCCCTCGAGTCTTTCCACCACAGTCTAGCCTCCCTCAAGACTTGCTGCCTCGCATGGGAAACACTTGTTCTCTTATCCTAGTCACACAGTTATTGATGATTTACAAGACCATACTGATTTGCAAGACCATATGTTTGCGGTTACGGTAGCTGGAAACCAGAGGGGGCTAACTGTAACGGCTAAAAAAAGCCAGATTTTAGGCTAACACCACAGATGCTGAATGAGGGGATTAATCTATTTTGTTATCCTATCAGATTTAACCTGAACAAGTTTGGAAGTAACAAATGTGAAACTTGCCACCATAATGAAAGAAGAGGAGGGGAAAGTGCAGTGCACAATTTCTTAGGCCATAGTTTTCTGCACAAGACACACCTATACCAGCAGCAGAAGTGGTAGAGAAATAGAGACCAATGTAAAACAAAGCTGAATCAGAACTGCTATCCCAAGGTTACAGAACCAAGGACCTTCGTCCAAGCTTACTACTTGAGGGCTAGAGGGAAATGCCATATATAACTGGCAGAACTTCAAGAACTTTGGAATAAGAGTCAAAAAAATCTCAAATATAAGAATTATGTTTAAACTTTTTATTTTATTCTGCTTTACTTACAAATTTTGCATACACTGTTTTTCACATCGGATCTTTCCCATTTCTGACACATTTGAGCTCACTGCTGCAATCACTCCGTCAGTCAATTTCATTGAGGGTCTTCCTCTCTTTGGCTGACCTTCTACCTTTCCTAGCATGCTGTGCTTTTCCAAAGAGTTCTAGTGGCTCAAAGGTAAGAAGTCAAACTGTCAACCCAAAGGAACACAATGTGAATCTACCAGCTTCTCCATGGCAGAAGAATGAGAATCTCTTCCCATGTATTACTGCCTCTGAAAACTCACTGGAGGGTCAGCTATGAGTAGGTTCTGACTTGACAATGCCTAACAACAAGTAACATACCTATTGCAAGGTATATGAGATGAAGCTTTGGCCTCACCAAGGAACACTCTGACTGTTCTCCTCCAAGAAAGCTGTGACTGCTGTTGAGTCGAGCACGACTCATAGAGACCATATGAACAAAAGGCCTGATGCCTTTCTACAACTATTGTCATTTATCAAAGTTTATAGAATTTCCTGAGGCATGAGGTTTAGGAAGTGGATGCCACTCCTGCTTCTAAACCTGTCTTAAACTGGGAGGTCTACCAAACACTGTCCACCACAGGTAACTGTTATGGCATTTGACAACCCAATGGTACAAGGTTCAACATCACAGCAAACCCAGGTATATAATTTATTTTACAGAACTAGTAAATTTGTTTTTCTATATTATGTGAAATTAAGATTATTTTCACAAAATACCTATGCGATATCGTCTCACCCCAGCGACAGTAGCAAAGATATATAGGGTAGCAAACAACAAATGCTGTTGAGGATGTGAGGAATTGGAACTCTTATTCACTATTGATGGGAATGTAAAATGGTGCAGCCACAAGGGAAAGCAGTCTGGCACTTTCTAAAAAAGTTGAAAATAAAAAAAAAAGTTGGAAATAGAAATACCATTTGATCCAGCAAATTCCATTTACCCTTAAGGAATCAGAGCCATGATTCAAACAGATGTCTGCACACCATGTTTATTGTTGCATTATTCATAATAGCAAAGAGATGGAAACAGCTGAAGCGCCCATCAACAAAAGAATGAACAGAAAAACTATGGTACATTCACACGTTGATTATTACTCACCATTGGAAAACAATGAACTTATAAAACATTACACATCATGGGGAAGTCTGGAGGACATTTTGCTGAGTGAAATATCTCAGTCACAAAAAAACAAATACTGCTTAACACCACTGTTATAGAGGGTTGTGGGGAGAATAAAAAAAGAGTGGATAGATAATGAACACTGCATTGCAACACATGAGGGGAAGAACTGTTCGGTTGGAATATATGATTAGGCATCATACGTATGACAACAATATGGAACAAGAGGTGCATTGCAAAGTGGACTACAGAAGGGAAAATAAGGGCCAAACAAGAAAATTTACAACAGTGAATGAAGGGAAAAAATTAATATCATTTTTTAAAAAGGTTATGTTCAAACAATATTTTTTCAACACAGAAGAAGCTAAGAAGGCATTTACTGCCTTCAGGGATGAGGCAGGGCAAGGGGGAAATCATAGGGCCACACAACTTGGTGGATGGAGGGAGGAGGGGTAAAGAAAAGGAGAAAGATCCGGCACGGATCTGGAAAGTCCCAGGTGGGTAATTTTATAAAACACCGTGAATAGGAATGATTGTATGAAGCACAATGTGAATGACTGATGATAAGAAAAACAATGTATACAAAATTTGTAAGCAAACCAACATAAAAAGTTTAAAAATACATATATAAAGTTGGAAGTAAGTCAAAACAGAAAAAATTAAAATAATTACTGCTTTAAAGAAAAATCATTAACCATCAGAAAATAAATTATTACATTATAATTGTAATGACCTTATCCATAAGCAAACTGCTCTTAGGTTAACTGCTCAGCTATAACGATTCACTCTTTTCTGGGAAGGGCCATAAACATTCATTTTATGTAAGGCATACACTGAAGACACAATATTAACATATTTCCTTATTTCCTTGGTTATAATTTCTTGATGTAGACATGGCATCAAGGTTGTCAAGCCCTGTCTCCTATGTTGTTGTTAAACGATTCTTAACCACCCCATGAACGAAAGACCTGAGCACTGTTCATAGAGTTTCTGGAGGCAAGCCATTTCAGAAGTGGATGCCATTCCTGCTTCCAAGCTTGTTTTAATTGGGAAGCTCCACCAAACACTGTCCACCATGGGTAAACTATTATTGCATCTGGCACATCAGCATCACGGTGTTTAGCATCACAGCAACCACAAGTTAACCTCTGTAAAGTAATGCACAGACCAGTGCTATACCACGTAGAAGAATGCTTGACAAAAATCAATTTTAAACCAGGGTCCTAGAGGGCCTGTGGCCTTCGGCCCCTAATGGATTAATAGAAGGCCTTTATCACAAAAGCCTCATTTCCCCTAGCAATTCACCCATTCCAGCCAAGAGCTTCTGTAGACCCAGCTCCAGTAGATGACTCAAACTGGTCTCTAGCGTCATGCTGCCTATGCTCAGGACTTTTAAATAGAAGGCCCCAAACTAATATACTATCTTAGGATAAAAAATTCTAAATGAAGAATGATAATTAAATTAGAGATACACAATTACTTTAGAACTGAAACAGCAAAAAGATTCTTTCCTATCATCAATTAATTCTCCCCAGATGGGCCCAAACCAGTATCTCAAGATTGTATAACCCTTCAAAGATTAAATTCTTATGACATATGATGAATGCAATGTGTGTGTGTTACAAGAACTAGTATCTTTATGTGTTTAAAGTAACACATTTTGCTTTCTTTCCTTCAAAGCAATATTTCTGAAAAAAAGAATCGAGCCATATTTTTAAGTCCTCTCACAACAGTGGATGTTCTTGGTGAGATTTCCTAAAATCTGACTGCCAAATCCTGTGGCTAGGAAGGAACAGTAAGTTTTTAATTTGCAACTAATTACATCCTTTGACATTTCATGGGCTTGATCATGTAGAAAGAAAGCTTCCTCCAATTAAAACTGATATGGCTTCTCAACAAAAACTCCTTTTCTTCATTTTCTTTTCTACCTAACCCTATTCTCTTCACTCTAGTTGCACTTCCTTTAATCCATTACCCTCCTCTCAGAACTAGTTACTTTCCTGCTTGACTCTATAGCACGTTATCTTCGCAAATAACAGTGTCAAGGAGGAAATGAAGAAGTAAGAGAGAAAAGGAACTGAAAAGATTTAACTGACTCTACAAATAATTCATTAAATCTGAGTAATGACTTCAGGGAGATTTATTTTATTGATAATTTGCTGTATACCAAGTAGTCGGTTACGTGCTAGGTTCAGGATTAAGAGGATGAACTCAGAGTTATTTAAACTTTTTCAAAATCATAGCAGATTAAAGAGAAAAGTAAGGAAGAAAAAGCAGTTGAGTGGCAGAAAATGTGGATAAAGCATAATTAATAATCATTTAAACTTAGAATAAAATCAACAACTTCAATTAGGTAAGGAGTACTCGAGATATAGCCTTTATGGAGTCAACAGCTAATCCAAAGGTTAGCTTTTCTGGCAGTTTAAAATTCACCAGTAGCTCCACAGGAGAAAGATCCAACGCAGAGCCTCTGAAAACCCACTGGAGGGTCAAGGATGAGTTGGTTCTGACCCCATAGTGAGTCTGGGGTTTTTGTTTGTTTGTTTGTTTGTTTTAATTTTTTATGTTTATTAATTTTTGTGTGAGTGTACTGTCAAATCAGATCTGACTGGTACAGGAGGAGATCGTCCCTCCTTCCCCGGCAGAGCATCTGGTGGATTCGAACCGTGCACCTCTGGGATTGTAGTTGCACCTCCTTGCCACTAGGCCACCAGAGCTCCCCTGAGTCTGGGGTTTTTAACTGTTGGTTTGTTTTAGAGATTTTTTGTTTGTTTGTTTTCTATTAATTAAGCATACACTATGCCAAAAAAAATATAGGCTAAGATATAAGTAATTTGGAAGAAGAAAGGAACTATGGTTATATTACACTTTTGGAACAAGAGTGTGAGAGGATTTGCTTTTGGTATTCTCAAGAACAGAATTATCTTTGAATGCTAATATAAACAAGAAAAGATCTACCCTAAAGTTTCCCCTAAGTAGTCTAGCTGAGGTTAAGCTTGGCAACCTTACCTTGGCAGTTTTGATTATGATCCATATCCTTAAATGTCTACAAAGAATAAAAGCAGACACCAGTAATGGAAAACAAAATTTAGGTCATTTCATACTTGTGTAATTACGATCTAACACACAGTCAACAAGGTTTTCATCTGTATAATTTACTTCTGGGGCAAATATATAATTAAGTACAATTCCACTCGCAGTTAATCTTTAGTAAACAACTTCTTACTAGCCTTTTAGAAGTTCAAAGTACTCATTTGGATAAATTTTTCAATAATTAGAAGCATTTAATAAGTGTCCAGTGCATTCACTGAATACTAAGTTGACAAAATAGCTCAACATGATTCAGTAGCATTTCTAAAAATCTGTTTTTTTAATTGAAGGAGTTATTAAAAGGTTTTTGTATATTTTATTTGTTTTCAATATCTTGTTCTATTATTTGACCAAAAATATCTACAGAAAAACACATTTCCATTCAGCAGTCTGTACATGTAATGTTCAGTGTCACTGGATATATTTTTCACATACTACCAACATTCTCACTCCTTGATTATAAAGACAGAAGAGGTCATTACAAATACAGAAGAGGAAGAAAAGACCAAAATGGATGTCAGAAGAAACTCTGAAGATTGCACTGGAGCGCAGAGAAGCCAAAGCACAAGGAAGAATTCAAGATACTAAAGAGCTGAACAGAAGATTCCAAAAGGCTGCTCGGAATG
>NW_006399818.1:8625651-8645953 GCF_000299155.1 Elephantulus edwardii
TACCGTCAAATTGGATCTGACTGGTACAGGAGGAGATTGCCCCTCCTTCTCCAGGAGAGCATCTGGTGGATTCGAACTGCCTGCCTTTGGGATTGCAGTGCAGCTTATTGCCACTATGTCACCAGAGCTCCCTTATATCTGTTGTTCTTAGGGCTGTTGTAAGTCATGCTCGACTCAATGATGCCTAACAACATTATCCATTTGGTTTCATACTGGGTGGTTGTTGTTATGTGCCGTCAAGTCACCTGCAACTCAGAGTGATCCTATGTACAACAGCCCCAAGCCCTGCTCTATCCTGCGCCAAATGCTCATCTACCCTGTGCCAAGCTAATTGTCTCTGACACACCTAGCCCATTACCCCAATCACTGAATCAATCCATCTCACTGAGGGTCTTCCTCTCTTGTGCTGTTCCTCCACCCTCCCAAGCACAACATTCTTCTCAAAGGACTCGCCCCGTCTTGCAACATGTCCATAGTATGTCAGACAAAGGTTCAGAATCCTTGCCTCCAAGGAATAGCCTGGTCCCACCCTCTCTAGGACAAACCTGTTTGCTCTCATAGCAGTCCATGGTATAGTCAATACTCTTCCCAAACACCACAGCTCAAAGACATCGATTCTCCTTCTATCATACCTAGTCATTGTCCAGCTTTCTGATGGATAGCAAGTAATTACCAAAACTACGGCCTGGATCAGGCACACCTTAGTCTCCAGACTGACATCATTGCTCTTCAGTACTCTGGAGAGGTCTCTGACAGCAGACTTTTCCAATGCAATTTCGTCTTTTTATTTCCTTACTGCTGGTGCCGAGGTGTTGATTGTAGAGCCAAGCAAACTAAAGCTATTAACTATCTCAATCTCTTCACCATCCATACTGATACTGCCAACTGGCCCAGTGGTGAGAGTCTTTCTTGACGTTAAGCTTCAATCCATATTGAAAGCTGCAGTCCTTGACCTTCTGCAACAAGCGCTTCAGATCCTCCTCAGTTTCAGCAAGCAGAGTTGTGTCATTTGCATAATGCAGATTATTGATGAATCTTCCTCTAACACTGATGCCACATTTCTCCTCATGGAGCCCAGCCTCCCTGATAATCTGTTCTGCATATAGATTAAAAAGGTATGGAGATAGGAAACATCCCTGGCATATACCTTTCCCAATTTTGAACGATTCAGTGTTCCCTTGCTCTGTTCTGATGACTGCCTCCTGGTCCAAGTATAGGTTCTGTATAAGCACAATCAAATGTCTTGGGATTCCCCTTCTTCTCAGAGTCAGCCACAGTTTGTTGTGATCCACACAGTAATATGATTTTACATAATCAATGAAACACAGATTGACTTTTTTTTTATTTAAAAAGAGTATAATACTCAAGGGTGACATCTTTATTTTTAGAGTTACTGGTATGTGCTGTGGAGTCAAATATCAAGTATGACTCACAGCAGCCCTATGAACACTGGATCTGAACCGTCTTTTCCTGGATCTGAACCCTATCCTGTCCTGTGCCATTCTCATCATCTCCGACATAGTTGATCCCATTCCTGAGACAATAGTCTTGGAGCTTCTTCAAGGCTCCACAGATGTTCATAGAGTCTGAATTCTTTAAAAATTTGGAAAAAAAAAAAGAATTTTAAATCATTTAATGGAAAACCACTGACCTCTGCAAACCTTTACTCAAATCACAATAAAAAGTTAACAAAACACTAGATTATTATTCTATACTTTTATCCCTTTCTCTCAGGGTCTATCTATTGGGTGTCTGATAATAACTCCATAAGTTTTCCTGAAAATAAAATTTAAAATCAGGCAAGGAGCAAACGGAATGGGGAAGGAGAACATAAAAATTTGCAAAACTATTTTCACTGCAGTTCATAAAATATTTCAACCTATTTGGCAGAGATTATAATTAGCATTACCTACACAAAAGAAACTCACAAATTCTTCAATGATGAATGAGAGAATTGATCAAAACATCCATCCTGTTTATCAAAAGAGCTTTTATACCTCATTAATTACATTAGACTACAAGGACTTCACCATAGCAGATCAAATACTAGTTGTTATTTCCAAATAGTTGCTTATAGCCACAGAACTCTCTTTTGAAACATCAAAAAGAACTGGTTATGACATTGAGTGCCTTGCTAATCTGCTATGTTGAAAAGATATTTTAAAAGAGGAACTGTATAAACGTGTAACTACAAAAGAAGGAAAAGAAACTAATACCTAACTAAAAAGAAAATGTTCTAGAAGAATCTTTAAGTGGACCTACTAACTGTGCATTTCAAGGAGGAAAAAAATAGGATGGGGAAATGGAGTATTACCTGAGGGCAGGAAATTCAGGTAAAAGGTCCCTACTCTTGAAAGCAAGTAGTCAGTTGCCAGGGTTTCTTAAGACTTCTGTGGTACTCACTGGGTTATGAGATTCACAGCAAACCAATCTCCACCACAGCCAGCAGGGAGCGCTGCAGGGAATGGGTGCATAGGGGTCACAGAAGGGAGCAAGTTTAAGGGGAAGAGAGGAAAGGAATGACATGATAAAATATTTAACTGTGATGTAGTTAAAAAATACTTGTATACTTGTATTTTACATTGGATTAATTAAAGACAAACTGATTAAAATCCAAGATTAATTATTTAATATCATCTTCTAACATTACTGTATTAAATTTATACCTTTCAATTTTTATATTAAAATAGAAACAGCATGAGATTGATGTGATATGTTATACAAAAATGAAACCATATCATTTATATTAAGTAAAACCCATTATAACATTGTACTAGCTACAAATACAAGTTATCAAATTAGTTTAATTTACCCAATTAAAAAAACACAATCTTCATTTTATAGAGAATACCAGGGCATTAAATTACTTAAGAAAATATTCATTAAAGAAAGCTCCAAGGTCCTTCTGTGTGATTTTACAACTTTGAAAACCCTCCTGGGGGTCTGCTATGAATTGGTTCCAACAAGAAGGCACATAACAGGGGAGGGCTGGTCGGGGAGAGAAGTGCAGCAATGAATGAATGGAAATCCAAAATCTCTGTAAATGGTCATTAAAACTATTAAAATAAAAAAAAAAAAGAAGGCACATAACATATTGGCTAAAAATATTTTTTACCACAATGCTTAGTAGGTACCACAGTACTGTGGCTAATGTTAATGACACAATGGTGACAAGAACAGTTACTGCTCTAGAAATGCTAAGCCTTAACGAGATGATAATCTACAGAATAAACAAAAAGCCTCTGATTTAATAAACGTTTATACCTATATTGTTTTTTGTTGTTATGTGCCGTCAAGTTGTTCGCGACTCATAGTGACCTTATGTACAAGAGCCCTACACCCTGCTCTATCCTGTGCCAATCTCACCATCTCCGATACACTCTCACTTCCCATCACCCCAAACACAGAATCGATCCATCTCATCGAGGGCCTGCGTTGTCCCTCCACATTCCCAAACATGATATCCCTCTCCACGGACCTTGCAACATGCCCAAAGTATGTCAGACAAAGCTTCAGAATCCTTGACTCCAAGGAGCATTCTGGCTTCACCCTTTCCAGGACAATCCCGTTTGTTCTCGTAGCAGTCCACGATACATTCAACACTCTTCTCCAGCGCCACAGCTCAAAGGCATCAATTCTCTTTCTATCATCCCTAGTCACTGTTCAACTCTATGAAGCATAGCACATAATTGTGAAGGCTACAACCCGGATCAGGAGCACCTTAGTCTCCAGCTTGACATTGTTTGCTCTTCAGTACTCTTGAGAGGTCCCTCACAGCCGATTTGTCCCAATGCAATTTGTCTCTTGATTTCCTGGCTGCTGTTACCAAGAGTGTTGATTGTGGAACCAAGTAAACTAACACTGTTAACTATCTCAATCTCTTCACCATCCATACTGATGCTGCCAATTGGTTATGTTAAGGATATATTTTAAGACCTCATGGAGTTCAAAAGTAGAAAGGATCAGTCAAGACTAACCTAGTTAAAGCTGCTTCCAGGGAAGAAAGATGTACAAGTGAAATGCAGCCTGAGAGGATGGTCTGTCATGAAGAGATGCAGACAAGAAAACTCAGGAAATAAGACAACCAAAAAAATGGAGAAAAAGTGGTGACATAAGGGGGAAAAAAGTATAGTATAGAGGAAAAGCAGGAAATAAAACTGCAGCCAAATTTAGAAGACACTTAACATTTCTAAATATTTAACTATTCTATTTAAATGCACACGTACGTTTCCACTTTATACCATTAAAGCTGTCATTTACCTGCTTTTATTTTCTTAATTTTCTGACATTTAGACCACATCCACCTCATTGTCTCTCCTATAAAAGTTATAAAAAGTTACACAGCATTACTTGTGCCTCTATGTTAAAAATCTGTTATAATCTATCCTGAAATCACTGAACTACCAAACATACTCAAGTTTCCAGAAGACAATTTACTTGTAAATTTTATTTGTATCTCTTATAAAATCTTCTTTATGTTTAGGAGAAAACAAATACTTTACCAATGGTAATAATCATATAATAATAATAGTATAATATTACTTAAAGATAAATCCTAGGTCACAGGCGCCCCCCTTTTTATCAGGCATCTCTATATACAGCTGTATTATTGCAGGAGTTTGGGACAGAAACTCAATTTAAGATCTAAACACATTTTAAATGAACTTTAAAATCACTAAATATACTACTGATAGCTGTAAGTTTATATGTGAAGTAAGAAATTACTTTACCTCAAAGTATTTGGCTTTTGTAAGAGGTAACTCTAAACTCATGTAGTTTCCTGAGTAACTGAGGATCTAAACCACAGATGAGGATGTGGGCTAATCTGTACTCAAACCAGAAAGACAACTACAGGGCCTGATATAAACTTACCTTAGAAGTATATGATTCAATCAGTCATGCCTGTAGCAAGAAACCTCAGCAAGGGAGCTGGACAAGGAAGTTTATCCACTTCCTGACTGATGAAGACATCACGGCATGAGGAAAGGGTGTTGTTGTTATGTACCATAGAGTTAAACCCAACCCATAGCTGACCCTCCAGAGGATTTTCAGAGGCAGTTAATAGCACAGGAGGAGACTGCCCATGCTTCTCCTACAGAGCAGCTAGTAGCCTCCAACCACGTGCCTTCGGAATTGCAGCACAGTTTCTTGTCACTAGGCCACCAGAGCTTCCTATATGGAAAAGTAGTGCATCCCCACAAGGACAAGAAAGCTCCATGCTGGGACTCCTCCCAGACCTCATCCTATGCAGCTCTTCATTTGTATATAGCCCTTTCCATGAATTCTGTGAATTGTCCTAAAGAATTACCAAACTCAAAGTAGTAGGGTGGGTGGAATTCCCAAGCTTATGACAGTTAACTCTAAAGCTGTACGGAACACAATTTGTAACCACCACGTAAGATGTGAGTACTCCACGTAAGGAGAGGCTCTTGAGCTTATGCCTAGGAATCTAAAACAGTAGTGTGAAAACACCAAATTTGCATCTAGCAGGTCAGAACAAGGATAGTTGTTTGTACTCCCAAACTTGTAGGCAATTACCTATTTATTTGGCAGTATGGAGAATGGTGTCCTTTTAACCTTGTAAGATCTAGCCTACATCCAGATGGTGAGGGTCAGAGAAAGATGTGCCACGTAGGCAAATGATAACAGAACTAAAGAGAGAAATGGAAGCATAGATTTGTGATGCCCTTATAATTGAGGTCAAAACTGTGGCATGTTGAGATTTCCACTCAATGTGGTATCCTTGATTATTAATTTCTAACAATAAAATTGCACCAAGAGGTTTACAGGTCAATAACAACAGAAAAAAAAAACCAAAAAAAATTTGATGCTATATTCATAGTTGCAAAAAGAAACCACTGATCCCTCAGTTAAGGGTACTGCAGGGTTGAAAAAGAGTATTCACGTACACACATACAGAGCTAAAATAAACTTTAAAGGATAGTCAAATATCAAGATTCAAAATTTACATGCAACATTCATCACGGGTGGGAGAGAAATTGGAATAAAAATTATCAGATAGATTAATGTGTGGAAAATCAAACAAATGATAAATTATTTATATCCTGAATCATATTTGCTTCAGCCCTCAATTGTAGGTACTTGAACTTGATATAATTCCTCAAATTTCACTCATGAAACTGGTCATAAAATCTGTAACCGTGGCTAAGACAGCATGGTACTGGTACAATGACAGACACATAGATCAATGGAATAGAACTGAGAACCCGGATATCAGCCCATCTATCTATGGTCAACTGAATTTTGACAAGGAGATGAAATCAGTAACGAAGGGAAATGACAGCCTTTTTAACAAATGGCGTTGGCAAAGTTGGAAATCTGCAAAAGACTCAAGCAAGATCCACACCTCACTCCATATACAAAAACCAACTCAAGGTGGATCATGTACCTAGGACTAAAACCAAGGACTATAAGCTTCATTAAAGAAAAGCTTGGAAGAATGCTAGAAGTCCTAATCCACAACATAAACAGTCTTCCAAGTATCCAGAAAAACCTACAACCAGGAGAAGATAAAATAGATGAATGGAATCTTCTAAGAATCAAATCCCTATGCACATCCAAAAACTTCTCCAACAGGGTAAAAAGGGAAGCCACAGACTGGGAAAAAGTATTTAGTAATGACATATCAGATAAGGGACTTACATCTAGAATTTATAAAATACTTGAGCACCACAACAAGATAAAGATAAATAATCTAATTGAAAAATGGACACAGGATATGAACAGAGACACTTCGCCAAAGAAGACATTCAGATGGCTAACAAGCACATGAAGAAATGTTCAAAATCCCTAGCTCTCAGAGAGATGCAAATTAAAACAACTATGAGATATCATCTCACTCCAATCAGAATGGCAAAATTTAACAGAACAGCAAGCAACAAATCCTGGAGAGGTTGTAGAGAAACTGGAACCCTTATTCACTGTTGATGGAAGTGTTAAATGGTGCAACCACTGTTGGAGGCAATATGGCACTTTCTCAAAAAGTTGCAAATAGAGATACCATTTGACCCAGCAATTCCACTACTGGGAATATACCCCAAAGAGACCATAACTGCCACCCAAGCAGACGATATGCACACCCATGTTTATCGCACTTTGTTCACAAAAGCAAGGAGTTGGAAACAAACCTAAGTGCCCATCAACAAACGAATGGATAGAGAAGCTGTGGTATGTTCACTCAATGGAATACTATGCTGCATTGGAAACCAAGGAAATCATGCAATACTATTCAAAATGAGTGACCCTGGAGGACATTATGCTGAGTGAAGTATCTCAGTCACAAAAGGACAAATACTGCATGGTGACACTGTTGTAAAATAGGACTGACCTCGGGGTTGAGGGGAGACTGAGAAAGATGGGTTTAATAATGCATACTGCATTGAAACAGATGAGGGCAAAAACCGTTTAAAAGGGATATGTGATTAGGTATTTTTGTCATGACAGGAGTCCATAGCGAAGGCTGCATAGTGGAGTGGACCTGAGAGGAGGGTTTGTAAAACAATGAAAGAATTTTTCTTTGACTTTTCCAAGAGAGTAGTGTACTGGGAGGAGGACTGGGAGAGGAGAAAAGTGCAACAATGAATGAATGGAAATTAAAAAAAAAAAAGTAAACAGTTATGTTTTGGAAAAATAAAAGATACAATCTATACCGGAGGGTACATTCTTTGACTTTCATAAATAAGTGCTACATTTTCTTCAAGGAAAGTGATGTTATCAGCACATCACAGGGTCTTAACGAGTCATCTTCCAATCCTGATGTTTTCCTTCATATATTCCAGTTTCTTGGATTGTTTGCCCAGCACACAGACTGAATTAGCAAGGTGAGAAGATATAACTCTGGCACACTTCTTTTTTGCATTTATACCACACATGACCCCATTATTCAGCCAAATGGTTTCTTCACGATCTATGAAATTTCCACACAAAAGCACAAAGTTTCCACACAAAGATAATAAAAGATTTCTGGGATCTCCATTCTTCATAATGCTGTCCATACTTTGCTGTAATTCACATAGTCAAATGTAGTTGCATAATAACAAAAAAAAAATCTGTAACCTTTAACTTACCATCAAACGAGTCATTAAAACCAACTAATAAAATATACACTAGTAATTAACAGAAATATTGAAATTACTCATCTTGATAAGTAGCATCTAAAACATGCATAACTAGGGAGCTCTGGTGGCCTAGTGGCAAGAAGCTGCGCTGCAATCCCAAAGGCATGAGGTTTGAATCCACCAGATGCTACTCTGGAGAAAGAGCGGCAATCCGCTCCTGTGCCAGTCTGATCCGACTCTATGGTACACACAAGGCGGAGAGGAGGAACCACAAAAACCACCAGAAAGGATCAACTTATTAAAAGGATGCTTATATATGTTTGACAACAATCTGGAACAAGGGATGCATTGTGGGGTGGGCTGGAGGAGGGAGGGAGGAAAATGTAGAACAATGAATAAAAAAAGGATGTTTAACCTGGAAACTATAATAATAAAACAAATAGAGTTCTACAAAAAGTAAAACTGTGCAAGTAAAAAGAAATTAGTGGGGGGGGTGGAAGGAGTGGAGAAATTACATTCTCCCAACTTCAAATTATTGCAATGTCAAAAGATTATGTTTTGCAATTAAAAAAAATTGCAGCGTCAAAGGATTCCTAAGTAATAAAATCATTTAAACTATATTACAGCAGAATGGTAAAACACTATAAAAGATGAAGTGCTGAAAATGAAATGTTAAAAAAGCAACTTGTTAGATAAAGGCAGCAGTTTACAATAATAACTTGGACAACATAGAATAATGAAATGAAAAAAGGTGCTAGGTGATGGTGCTTCTCCTCAGATCTGGGGTAAATTACATATCTCATGGTTTTAATTTCTTTTTTCAGAGAGAGTAACAAATAAATCTCTTCTAATTCTGTAGTTGAGTTCTAGAATGGTAATACCACAACATCCACTAAAAACAAAGTACCTTGTTCCCTTTCCATATGAGGTTTTAAAGTCATTTTACTGAAAGGAACTTTCTTAAAAATTTTATTAATTTTAATGAATGTTTACAGAGATTTTGGATTTCCATTCATTCATTGTTGCATTTTTCTCCCTACTCACCCCGCCCCCCAGTTCGCTCTTCTCTTTGAAAAGTAAAAGAAAAATTCTTTCATTGGTATACAATCCCCCCCCATACATTCCATTATGCAACCTTCATTCTGGACTCTTGTCATAACCATAATACCCTATCATATATCTCTTTTAAACTGTTCTCTCCCTCATCTGTTTCAATGCAGCATACATAATTTATCTGAAACTTTTTTTAAGAATCAATGATAAAGTTTTAGATTAAAATGAATGTGAAATAAAGAGGAATGTAAGAGCTACTCAGAATTATCCTTTACAATTAAATGCACAACTCACTTTTCTGTAATAATCTATCCATTTACACTCACTGCTGTTGACCCTGACACACAATAAGCCTAAAGAACAGACCAGAGTTTCCCCATAGGTTTCCATGCTTTCCCATATGATTTCCATCTTTACAGAAGCAGACTGCAGAATCTCCTGTAGAGTGGTTGATAGACTCAAACCATCAGCCTTTCTATTGGCAGTCAGCCAGCTAACCACTGCCCAACCTGAGCTCTCCTTCCAGTGTGTTCAGACTAAAACATGTACAATCTAAGTTAGATTGTGATAAAGGGGAGAGAATCTACATTTAGGGAGCCCTGGTGGCTTGACCTGCAGGGAGCTGTGATGCTAACTCAAAGGCCACATCTCTCTGGCATTTCTAATCCTCTAGGAAAGTCTGCTGTTAGGGACCTCTCTAAAGTGCTGAAGAACAACGATGTCTCTCTGGAGACTAAGGGGCATCTGATACAGGCCATGGTCTTTGCAATCACTTGTTATGCGTCAGAGAGTTGTATAATGACTAGGGAGGATAGGAGGAGAGTTGATGCCTTTGAGCTTTGGTGTTGGAGAAGAGTATTGAGGGTACATGGACTGCTAAGAAAACAAACAGATTCAGCATGGAGAAGGTTAAACCAGGCTGCTCCTTGGAGGCAAGGATTCTGAGGCTTTGTCTGATATACTTTGGTCATGTTGTAAGGAGAGACCAGTATGTGGAGAGGGACATCATGCTTGGGAAGGTGGAGGGCAGGCACAGGAGGGGAAGGCCCTCTAGGAGGTAAGATTGATTCGGTGACTGGGGTAATCGGGATGAGTGTGTCGGAGACAATGAGATTGGCACAGGACAGAACAGAGTTTTGGGCTGTTGTACATAGGGTTGCTATGAGTCGCAAGCGACTCGATGGCATGTATCAACAACAACAGGACCTCCTCAGAATTAAAATGTGCAACCGTTTCCCATGCAATCTAACAAGCAGTCAAAAATCAATGTATCTAAAATATTTTTATGTCCTCCTGTAAAATGCTCCTTTTTCAGCAAGTCTTTATACTCAATTTGCTTATGCCAAAACCTTTTAATTCTTTCCACTTCTGTCAATCCACAGCTGATATGTAAACACATCCTGTGGTTCTCTTTTCAAAATAAATACATCTCTAATCAAACTATATCCCAACAACTTCACTGCATCTACTTTAGTCCAATACAGTATCTATCTCACCTTGATAAGTCTCTTAATCAGGGATCTGCTTCTACCTTTGTCCTTCTATAATTTATTTCCTGCATGGCTGTCAGCATGCTTCTGAAAGCTGTCCAATAGCTTTCAAATTCACTCAGAGTGAAAGACAAAGTCTGTGTGAAGCCTCACCTGATCTGGCCCTTGTTTTCTCTTTGCTTTCCTCTAGCACTACACACTTCACTCCTCATTCCACTTCACCTATGTCAGTGACCTTGCTAATTTTTAAATGTGATATGCACACTTTGACCTTTGGACTTTGGTATTTGCTCCCCCACCTCTTTTAGTTCTCTTCTCAAATGTAATCACCTCTACTAAGTCTTCCTTGATCCTCTCATTTAAAATGGCAAGCTGAATTCCCACATTCCTAAGCTTTCTATTCCATTTCCCTACGTTACTCTTCTCAGGAGTATCTACCACAATAATACTACATATCTTCTTGTTGTTGTTGTTATTGTTGTTGTTAAGTGCCAGTCAAATTGCTTACTTGTACATAGTGACAATTATGTACAACAGCTCTGAACCCTGCTCTATCCTGAGCCAGCCTTACTGTTTCTGACACACTTACCTACATCACCCCAGTCACTGAGTCAATCCGTCTCATCTTCCTCTCTTGAGCTGACTCTCCACCCTTCCAAACATGATGTCCCTCTCCAAGACTGGTACCTCTTTGCGACATGCCCAAAGTACGTCAGATGAAGCTTCAGAATCCTTGCCTCCAAGGAGCAGCCTCGTTTCACCCTATCTAGGATAGGGTTTGCTTGTTCTCCTAGCAGTCCATGGTATATTCAACACTCTTCTCCAGCACCACAGCTCAAAGACATTAATTCTCCTTCTAGTATCCCTAGTCATTGTCAAGCTTTCTGACACATAACAAATAATTGCAAAGACTATGGCCTGGGTCAGGTGCACCATAGTCTCCAAACTGACATCCTTGCTCTTCAGTACTCTGGAGATATCCCTGACAGCAAACTTCCCAATGCAATTCACCTTTTGATTTCCTGGCTGCTGTTACAAAGAGTGTTGACTGTGAAGCCAAGTAAACTGAAGCTGTTAACAATCCCAATCTTGTCACCATCTATCATGATGCTGCCAATAGGCCCAGTGGTAAGAATCTTTGTTTTCTTGATGTTGAGTTTCAACCCAAACTTATTTACTATCTGACATATTTTATTAAGATGAAAGTGCCATAAATTCAGGGATTTCTGTCTATTTTGTTCACTAGTATATCCCAAGCATTATGGAATATTAACTGGTACAAAGTAAGGACTCAATAAATACCTGTTAGATGAACAACAGACAAATTCAATGTCAAAAATCAAAGTGAGGACTATTCTTTAAAGAATACTGTCACTTTAAAATACTCAAACATTATTTTTTCTTTTTTTTTTTAATCTGTAAATAAAACAAACTGAACCCACTGCCATCAAAATTAAATTTGGAGGATAGCTGTGACTAACCGGAAGAGATCTATTTTTGTTCCCATTCCCAAGAAAGTTCATGCAATAGAATGTGGACTTTATCAAACAATAGCATTAATATCACATGCAAGCAAAATAATGCTAGAGATGACTCAAAAACAGCTAGAACAGACATGGATAAAGAACTGACAGAAGTTCAAGCAGGAGTAAGAGGCCTGACATCAAAGATTTCATTGCTGAGGTCAGATGGATTATGGCTGAATGTAAAGAACACCAGAAGAATATCTATTTATGTTTTAGACTGTGCAAAGGCATCTGACTGAATGGATCATAAAAATTATGGCTAACACTGAGAAGAATGGGAATCCCAGAACATTCAATTGTGCTCATGCGAGACCTATAACTAGGCGAAGAATTTGTTGTGCAGACAGAGAAAGAGAACACTACATGGTTTAAATTCAAGAAAGGTAGGCATCAGGGTTGTATCTTCGTTCCATACCTATTCCATCTGTATGCTAAACAAATTCTTCAAGAGGCTAGACTCTACAAAGAAGAATGTGGTATCAGGATCAGTGGAAGATTCATCAATAACTTGGACAATACAAATAATAAAACCTTACTTGCTAAAAGTGAAAAAGACAAAGTACTTAAAGTAGAAGATTAAAGAATACAGTCTTCAATACGTATAGCATTTCAACATCAAGTCACTCCTGCTCCTATTTCTTTCTTTTCTTAAATTCACTATAATTTTTCTATTTTCTGAATGAGGGGGAAAAAATCTCATTAAGAAGCCTCCAAAACATTTCTCTCCTATTTTAGTTCCAGGGATTTGCATAATAGACGTGTAGTCACCACAAGATAAAGGTAAATAACCCAAATGAAAAATGGGCACAGGATATGAACACAGACACTTCACCAAAGAAGACATTCAGATGGCAAACAAGCACATGAAGAAATGCTCAAAATCCCTAGCTCTGAGAGAGGTGCAAATCAAAACAACTATGAGATATCATCTCAACCCAGTCAGAATAGCAAAATTTAACACAACAGAAAACAAAAAATCCTGGTGACATTGTGGAGAAACTGGAACCCTTATTCACTGTTGGTGGAAGTATAAAATGGTGCAACCACTATAGTAGACAATATAGCACTTTCTTAAAAAGTTGCAAACAGAAATGCCATTTGGCCCAGCAATTCCACTACTGGGAATATACCCTAAAGAAACCATATCCGCCACCCAAGCAGATATATGCACACCCATGTTTATCACGATCACGACTTTGTTCACAATAGCAAATAATTGGAAACAACCTAAGTGCCCATCAACAAATGAATGGATAAAGAAGTTGTGGTATATTCACATAATGGAATACAACACTGCATTGAAAAATAAGAAACTCATGAAATATTATTCAAAATGGGTGACCCTGGAGGACATTATTCTGAGTGAAATATCTCAGTTACAAAAGGACAAATACTGCATAGTGCCACTGTTGTAAAATGGGACTGATATCAGGGTTGGGGAGAGACTGAGAAAGATGGGATAAATAATGTATACTGCATTGAAACAGATGAGGGAGAGAACTGTTTAAAAGGGATATGTGATTAGGTATCATTGTCATAACAGGAGTCCAGAACAAAGGCTGCATAGTGGAGTGGATTTGGGGGGAAGAATTGTATAACAATGAAAGAATTTTTCTTTTTTAAAGAGAAGAGCGGACTGTGTGGGAGGGGTGGGCAGGGAGAAAAGTGCAACAATGAATGAATGGAAATCCAAAGTCTCTTTAAATTTTCATTAAAATAGACGTGTCCTGTTTTATCTCTTAAAGTCTACACACAGACACACACATTTTCTCTTGCTCTCTCCCCCCTCTCCTTGTCTTAGCTTCAGATCAGTTCCAAATATACAAACTTTTTATTGACAAAGCAAGAGATGCTCAGGGCACAACCAGGCAAAGAACAACTTCGGTATTCATTTAGAGCCACTGTGCATTTCTTAGAAACATTTCCTCTTTCACACATTAGCAGTATACCAGTTTCTCAAGTCTCTTTATCTGGGGAATGCTGGTTTTAATCTTACAATGTCACCATAACTTGTACATCAAGGCTCATACTGAGCACTGTCTTTTTGACTCTTGGTTTTTAAATTACACATTCTTTCTCCTTACTGGAAAATCCTCTATATAAAGAGCCATTTCCCAAGTCCTTCATTTCCAGGACATCAAAAGCACTTTTAGTCAATGATTCAATTATACATTACTTCCTTAATGGCCACAGCCCAAATCTATTAACACTAGTGGCACAGTCTTTTCTCAATTCAAAAGAAAAGCTATGTGAAGCAGAGTCAGCTCAAAGTACCTACCTACTTCATGCCAGATTTTGACAAAATACTCCTTCCTTAATAGAGTTTGCATTCCAGTGGGAGAAAACAAATAACTAAGTATGTTTTAAGACCAATGATGATGAGTGCTATGGGGAAAAAAATCAAACAAGCAAGTGGGATGGCAAGGAAGAAATGTGGGAGGTTCACAATTTCAGGCTGTGGTTTGGGAAGGCTTCCCTGGGCACATCCACTAGCCATGCTTGTTACTGGATAGTAATATAGGCTAAATATTTTCTATTAAGCTGCACTACAGTCCACTATAGTTCAGTACTTAAAGCTCTTAGCTCTTAACCAAATGGTCAATGGCTCAAACCCATAGTCACACCCTGAGAAAAAGATGTGGCAATCTCTTTCCATAAAGATTTAAAGACTTGGAAACACTACATGGCAGGTCTACTCTGCCCCAAGAGTTGGAATTAGTGTCACGACAACATGAATAAGTTTATAGTGATATTTTAATTTCCAGCCAATCTGTAAAATTAAATTGGACTCAGGTAATTTCTAAAGTTTAATAAAATTGCTGTCATTTATCGCATCACACTATCTCCAGTCTATTATGATTTATCTTGAGTTTTCTATTATTTTCTTAGAAGGTGACAGCACCAACCATAAAATTAATATTTTAAGCAAGAATATAAATTCAAAGGGAGCTCCGGTGGCCTAGTGGCAGGAAGATGCACTGCAATCCCAGAGATATGCGGTTCGAATCCACCAGATGCTCTGCTAGAGAAAGAGAGGCAATCTCCTCCTATATCAGTCAGATCCGATTTGACGGTACACACATACACAAAATAATAATTTTTTTTAAAAAAGAATATAAATTCAACAGTCTACAGACCCTTGGACTATAGAAGAGTTTAAAATCAGAAGCACTTGACATATATAAATTGAGCAGTTTGAAAAGGAGTCTTAACAGTCTTGACATGTGTTTAGAGTACAGGCTGAACTTTAAAGCTGCCTTTTTTTTTTAACAATACTTTCTCTAATCTTGTGCCTACCTACCATTACCCTATATACAGGAGACATTATTTTCCTCTAAAGTTTTGCAGGTGCAGGATACTATAATCTTTTCCAAAAGGATCCCTTCACTACAGTCAAGCAGATAGAAGGTATGATAACTTATAAATTAAGGGTTCTGATGCACAGAATTGCTAATAAGTCTTTACAACTGAACTACAGAAAGAGATGTAGTTAAGAAACCGATTTCTTTCTAGTGGGCTACCTGAAAGGCCTAGTCTGCCATTATCCTGTGCCCATTCTGTAATAAACTGAAGTATGCAGATGCTTTAGCCTATCACATAATCACACTTAAGTGCTACCAACCTATTGTCATTGTTGTTGTTGTGTGCCATCAAGCCAGACTGACACATAGCTGACCCTCCAGTGCTTTTTTGGAGGCAGTAAATAGCATCCTTCTCCCACAGAGCAACTAGTGGATTCAAATGCAATGGCTTTGAGAATGCAGTGCAGCTTCTTAATGGCAGGCCACCTGAGCTCCCTGCTACTCACCTATTCACCACAAATTTCCACATTTAGACAGTCTGCATTTGACTCTCCTCATTGTCTTCTAGCTAGTTTCGGTTTTATAACTTTTAGTTCCTGCTCCAGCTAGACAAAAATGTTTTCTTCCTCATTGTCCAGCCAAGTGGCCATCTGTTTGAATTCAGAGATCTTCCTGGTGGGGACTGTCTCTATCTCTCAATAAACCTCTTTGTTTTTATTTTAAGGAGACTCTTTGATGATGCTCTACAAAAGAATCCAATGCCAAATATGTGTCTGTTGTTTAATTTTATAAACTAAGTCATTAACTTTGCTTGTCATTTTCAAGAGGTTTTTGTTTTGATTATTTAACAACTGGAGTTCCACAAGAGAATTAAATTTTAAAACTCTAAGACCAACAGCATCACCAAGGGACTGAGTTATCATATTTTCCAACGTATAATGCACCCACATAAATCATGCACACACATATATCCAATACATATAGCACATATAAGAAACTAACATGTCAGGGGGTTGCACAATTACAAAAACCATATCATGTGTGCTGTTTTTGTGAAAAATCCTGGTAACTTCTCTATAACGCAGCAATAGCTAAGTATTATCATCTCTGGGTGAAATGAAAAAAGACATCCAAAGAATTGTCTATAGGTCAGAATTTTCTCATAGAACCGCGCATGAGAAAAGCTGGAGGCCATCTGATATGAGCTAGGCCTTAGCTAAATATTATCTTTTTAAAAAAATGATTAAATAAGTTGATAAAACCTTCATGCCAAATAAGGTAATTCCGTATTGGACCACCTATACAATTCTGAAAGAAATTCTGTCATTAGTGATACAGTTAAGAAATTTATGCTAGTAAATGCAATGCACAATAGTTAATACTGGTTTTAAAAACATACAGTCTTATTCGATGCTATCAATGAAGACAAGTGCTGAATCACAGAAATGTTGCTTTTGCTCGTGTTTCAGATAACCTGTGGTATAAATCAATCTTGAGAATCAAGATCTGTGTTCACTATCCCACTGTGCCACCTGAGTTTCCTCCCCAGAATCTTTTCGAGGTAATCATTAATTCACAGACAACTATCAAGGAAGAGAGCCCAAGGGCTCTGTCCTCAGTGAACAACTCAGAACAAGTTCCCTCATTCATTTGGCCGGTGTCTTGAGACAAATAAGGAGAAGCCAAAGAGCAGTTACGAATTGCCAGCATTACTGAGTCATGTTACTGACTAAACCCGCCTTATGAGATGGAAAGAATGACAAGCCCTGGGGTTTATCACCACAGATGTTGGCTCCCTGGATTTAGGAGTCCTAGATTTTTAAAAGGGGGGGGGGACCCAACCTACACAGCAAAACAACTCTGAAAGAATGATGTCGGCGCTCAGTGACTTCCAGCAAGAACTTGCGAAAGCTGGGAACTCTGCTATTTACCTAAAACAAATCCCAACTGTGCAAACAAGCACACCCTCTCATGTGTCGGAGCGGAACAATAAATAACAAGGCTCACATTTCACGGAGACTGCCAGCCCCAGCCCTCAAAGTCCACACTGCGCCAGACGCCCTCGGTTAACGGAACCGCGCCGGGTGGCAGCGAGCACCCAGCACCTGGTACGATCGATCCCGACACGAAAACGAGGGACCCGGCTCACCCCCGGAGCCTCCCGGCTCCGCGCAGGGCTGCCCCCGGGAGGGGGATCCCCGGGGGTCCCCCAGCCGCCACCTCCCCCGCCACCCGCCACGTTCCTCCTGGAGTCACCAAGAAGGCTGCCACGCTAGGACAGGTCAGCCTCAGGTACTGCAGGCGACAAGATCTTGGGGTCCATGACCTCTGTCCCGACCCGAGTAGCAAAGCGCTCGGATGAAGCGCAAGGGTCGCCCCCCGCCCAGCTGCCGGTCCCCGCCGCCCCCCACCGCTGAAGCCCCAGGCTGCCTGCTTCCCACGCCCGAAGCTCTGACAGACCTGGAGAGGTGCTTCAGGATCTGTTTCTTGATGATCCCAGCCATGGTGCCGGGGCAGGAGGCGGCCGCGCTCTCCCTCTCAGTGGCTCACTGTCTCCTCTCTTCGTGGTTGGCGCTTGACCGGGGTTAACCGGGCCGGAGGAGAGGAACCTGAGCGTTCACGCCTCGAAGAGAGCCGAAGCCCCGGCCGAGGCCACAGCCGCTGCCGCGAAAGACTCGGAGCATCGCGCTCAGAGCACCGCTGCCGCTGCCAGCGCCATCTTGGCTGCAGCATCACCTAAGAGACCTGGGGGAGGGAGGGGACAGCGCGGGGAGACGGGGCGGGAGTGGGGCGGGGCGAGGACTGAGGTGGGGCGGGGCGAACGTGGACTCTGGGCGGGGCGAAGAGAGGCGTGGAGAACGAGACGAATGTGAGGCGTGGCGCGATGAGCGCCATCTCCAGGAGGGGCGGGTGGCCCGAAGCGAATACGTGGCGGGGCGGGGGGCGGGCGGGTGTGAGGGGCGGGGCGAGCGAAAGGGCGAGAGGGGCGGGGCTGACCGGTGTGCTTTAGGAGAATGCGAGGAGAGAGGCGAGTGCAAGAGGGGTTTGCATAGACTTCCCACAAGCCGAGAGGGGTCTAGCTTCCTCCTCCTAATTTCTGGCATTGGTCTTCCCCTGTTCTGATGCTTTATCTCATTTCCCGAACTTAGCGATATTTAGCCCTTCCTCCTACAGCCTCTGCTTTTGTTCCACCTTCCACCACCAGACGTTTGTTCCTTTCGCTACTTCTCTTTTTAATTTCTGCAGAATTTTTCAGTTCCACACAGCTGTTCTGGTTGCTTTGTTCTTTGTATACTCAGCTTTCTTCATTTCTGTCTTCTAAAGTACTCTGATTTCCCCCAACTATTATTTTTGTTAGGTGCCAGCGAGTTGACTACAACTCATAGTGCCCCTAGGAACAAGGGACCTGAACCCTGGCCTATCCTGTGCCATCGTCATCATCATCTCTAACATACTTGAGCCCACTGCAGCAGTCACTGTGCTAATCCATCTAGCTGAGGGCCTTCCTCTCTTTGACTGACCCTTTTACCTTTACAAGCACCATATCCCTCTCCAAAGAATAGCCTTTTCTAGCAACATTCCCAAAGTATGTGAGACAGTGTTTTGTTATACTTGTCTCCAAGGAGTATTCTAGCTGTACGCTCTCCAAAACATACCTGTTTGTTCTTTTCGCGGTCCATGGAATATTCAGCACTCCTCTCCAGCAACATATCTCAAAGGCATCAATTCTTCTTCTGTGATTCCCCCCTCCCCTGTTAACTGTAATTTAGTGTGTCCTTGGGTTGTTGTTGTTATGTGCCATCGAATCGTTTGCGACTCCTAGCGACCCTATGTACAAGAGCCCTAAACGCCGTTCTATCCTGTGCTACCCTCGCTGTCTCAAACACATTCATTCCCACCACTCCACTCACAGAATCGATCTATCTCATGGAGGGTTTTCCTCTCCTGCGCCGTCCCTCAACTCTACCAAACATGATGTCCCTCTCCAAGGACCAGTCCCTCTAAAACAAAATAGAAACAAACTCAAGCTCACTTCTTTCAAGTTTTGAACCTCTCTTAGACCCCTGGTTCTATTTACTCTAATAAAGTGCCTGGGAGGTTTAACTGCGTTAATGAAAAGAAGTATTTAGCAGAGTTTGTTACACGATGGATTGTTGTTGTTGTTAGTGGCCATAGAGTAAATTCTAAACTCATGGAGATGGCATAGCTGGGCAGGGCTCCTTGGGGTTTTCTGGCTATGACCTTGTGGAAGCAGATCATCAGACCTGTCTCAAAAAACACCTCTGAGCTGGTTTGAACTACAACACTTTTCAACTAGCAATAGAGCACTTAACTGTGCCATTTTTAATTGAATAGGCAGGATTTAGGCAGATGCAACACCATTATGAAAAAGAATAGAAGTGGAAAAGTTCACTACTACAATAATTTTTTCAGCTAACTTAAGGAATTGGGGAGGGGGAGCCTCAAGAATTGATGGAATATCAATTGAGATATTTCTACAAAGAGATGCTGCCCTGGACGTGCTCACCAGCTTGTGCCAAGAAATGTGGAGGACACCTACCTGATCAACTGAATGGAAGAGATTCATATTTATTCACATTCTCATACTGAAACAAAATCTTACTGAAAATTGTCAAAAATTACTGGATCAGTACAACAGAGAATTGACAAAAATACTAGCTGGGTTTTTACAAGGCTGTGGCACTAGGGATATCATTGACAATGCCAGATTAGGTCTTGACTCAAAACAGAGAGTACCCACCACAACAAGATAAAGGTAAATAATCCAATAGAAAAATGGGCACAGGATATGAACAGGCACTTCACCGAAGACGACATTCAGATGGCTAACA
>NW_006399818.1:8647044-8648603 GCF_000299155.1 Elephantulus edwardii
AACAAACTGGGAGTGGGGGATGATGGACAGGGAGAGAATAGTGCAACAATGAATGAGTGGAAGCCCAAAATCTCTGTAAATGTTTATGAAAATTAATAAAATATAATTAAAAAAAAAACAGAGAGTACCAAAAGAAAGCTTACTTGTGTTTTATTGGCTATGCAAAGATATTTGCTAGTGTGAATCGCAACTACTTATGGCAGAATTGAGAAGGAGAATTCCAGAACACTTGATAATGCTTATGCAAAACCTATACTTAGATCAGGAAGCAGTCTAAATCATAGGAACAGAGCAAAGAAACACAGCATGGTTCAAAACCAAGAAAGGAGTATGTCAGGGATGTGTCTTTCCTCCAAACCTTTTCAATTTCAATGCAGATCATTTGGGAGGCTGGATTCCAGGAAGAAGAATGTAGCATCAGGATTCAAGGAAGGCTTATCAATAAAGTGCATTATATAGATGACAAAAACTTGCTTTCCGGAACTGAAGACTTGAAGCATTTGCTGTAGGTCAAGGACTGCAGCCTTCAATATCAACTGCATCTTAACATCAAGAAAACAAAGAATCTCATCACCAGGCAGCATCATGATAGATGAAGAAGAGTTTGAGGTGGTTAACAATTTCTTCTTGTTCCATAACTAACACTCTTGGCACTAGCAATCAGGAAATTAAAAGACAAGTTGCTTTTGGGAAGTCTGCTGTCAGGAACTTCTCCAGATACTAAGGAGCAACAATGTCAGTCTAGAGACTAAGGTGCACCTGATTCAAGCCATGATCTTTGCAATTAGTTGATATGCATCTGAGAACTGAACAATGACTAAGTATTACAGAAGAAGAATCATTGTCTTTGAGTTTTGGTGTTGGAGAAGGATAATGGACATACCATGGACTGCCAAGAGAACTAACAACTATTTCTTGAAGAGAGTGAAGCCAGGCTGCTCCTTAGAGGCAAGGATTTTGAGGATCTGTCTCACATGCTTTGGGCATGTTGCTAAGAGGGACCAACCCTTGGAGAAGAACATCATGCTGTGTAGGGTAGATGGTCAGTGCAGGAGCGGAAGACCCTGAATGAGATACATAGACACAGTGCCTATGGCAAGGGAGGCAGGTGTGTCAGAGATGGCAAGAATGGCTCAAGATATAACAAGGTTCAGAGCTATTCTTCATAGTTTGCTATGAGTTGTAGTTGACTCAACAGAACAAAACAACGTAACAACAATGTTAAGATTTTTTTCTTGACATTGAGATGCAATTTATGCTGAAAGCTGTGGTCTTTACTTTTCAGTAAGAGCTTCAAGTCTTTTTCTGCAAGCAATTCTATGTTATTTGCATAATGAATGTTGTTGATGACACTTTCTCCAATGAAGACTCCATAGTATTCTTCATGTAGTAGTCTAGCTTCTCAAATTTTTGCTCAGTATATAGATTGAATGAAGAGAGGATACATCTCAACATAAAAAAAAACCCAGTAACATCTCAGAATCAAGAAAACAACTTTTCACAACTAGAATAGACAATATCATGATGTTGTTGTTGTTGTTGTTATGTGCCGTCGAGTC